>NC_046971.1:152500-177500 GCF_009769545.1 Cyclopterus lumpus | reverse complement strand
AACTAGCACATGATAGCTTGCCGGCAGCATGTTAGCGCTGCTAGCTGTTAGCACAGTTAGAGAGCGACATCAAGCAGCAGGGTAAAGACAGATCACGTGACTAGAGACCAACGAGACGTTACCGGGAAGCTTTACGGTCACATCGCGGAACCGGTGCATAGTTTCTCTCTCGAACCCGCAGATCTCTAGGAAGCTGCGCTCCAACACCGCCGCCATCTTCGCTTCTGCGTGCGACTGTGACGTCACCGGGAGAGAGGTCGCGCGCTGCTCGTTCAAACCTTTAAAGAGACAAGACACACGAAGAAGAAGAAGAAGAAGAAGAAGAAGAAGAAGAAGAAGAAGAAGAAGAAGAAGAAGAAGAAGAAGAAGAAGAAGAAGAAGTGTGTCTTCTAATGTCTGATTAGAAGAGAACTGGCTGGTCTTCCTGCCAATGAAGCTGCTTAATAATGCTTTTAATTTATCAGTAGCCATGACAACCCAGGGTTCAGATCAGGAACCAGAATATATATATGTGCAGTTACCCACCCTTAACTATATAGATACTGTGTGTGTGTGTATATATATATATATATATATATATATATATATATATATATATATATATATATATATATATATTTCTCTCCGGGCTCTCCGGCTTCCTCCCACAGTCCAAAGACATGCTGCAGGTTAATTGATCTCTAAATGTCCCATAGGTGTGAATGTGAGAGTGAATGGTTGTATGTCCCTACATGTGCCCTCGATGGACTGGCGGCCTGTCCAGGGTGTCCCCTGCCTTCGCCCTATGTCAGCTGGGATAGGCTCCAGCGCCCCGCGACCCTAATGAGGATAAGCGGTATTGAAAATGGATGGATGGATGGATATATATATATATTAGTGCTGGGCAAAGATGACAAAAATGTAATCAATTAATCGCATGATTTTTCTGTGATTAACTGCGATTAATCGCATTATGCGCAAAATTCTATAATTATTTAAAAACTAGTGTATTGCATGCTTTTATTTTAAAGTAATGTTATCAGAACAATATAACAGGCCCTAACTATAAGCACTATTAAAGAGGAAAGTCTTAAGTCTGTTCTTAAATGAGGTGACTGTGTCCACTCATCAATAACAACACACAACTAGGCAACATGGACCTGATCCCCATCCGTTCAGGTTCTAGGAGCTCCACCTTCAACCTTTCAGCTTCTTCAGAACCAGGTTCATATTAAACATGTTGTTTTGGTGAATAACAGTCACAAGTTTGATTGAAATGTAAATGTTCTGATAAAAATATCTCTGGTTGTATAGAAGTCTATGCTTCATGTGTTAAAGCTGCATTCTCTCTACTGACCACCAGGGGCGACTCCTCTGGTTGTATAGAAGTCTATGCTTCATTTAAAATTCTTCTCCTCACCTACAAAGCCTTGATTGGTGATGCACCATCATATCTTAAGGAGCTTGTAGTACCATATTGCCCCACTAGAGAGCTGCTCACTAAATGTGGGGCTACTCGTGGTTCCTAGAGTCCTAAAAAGTAGGATGGGAGCCAGAGCCTTCAGTTATCAAGCTCCTCTTTTATGGAACCAGCTTCCACTTTCAGTCCTGGAGGCAGACACAGTCAGCTCATTCAAGAATAGTCTTAAGACTTTCCTCTTTAATAGTGCTTATAGTTAGGGCTGAATCAGGTTTGCCCTGGTCCAGCCCCTTGATATGCTGCTATAGGCTTATAGGCTGCTGGGGGATGTTTTAGGATACACTGAGCACCTATCTCCTCTTCTCTCTCTCCTTATGGATGAATTTACATCTCTCCATTGCACCTTATTAACTCTGCTTCCTCCCCGGAGTCGTTGTGACTTCACGTCTCATAGGGTCCATTGGACCTGGAGGTGTCTGATGCTGGTGAGCCGGCCTCCCATTGGCCCTGCTGATGCCCCGCCCCCCTCCTCTCTACCTCCTTCTGTTTCATGGATTGGAGTTCCATTCATACATTGTCATATTCATGTAATGTGTTTATGTAACTCTGTAACTCTGTTCATCTGGTCACATGACATCTATTCATCTGTCCATCCGGGGAGAGGGATCCTCCTCTGTTGCTCTCCTGAAGGGTTCTTCCCTTTTTTCCCTGTCAAAGGTTATTTTTGGGGAGTTTTTCCTGATCCGATGTGAGGTCAAAGGTCAGGGATGTCGTATGTGTACAGATTGTAAAGCCCTCTGAGGGGAGTTTGTGATTTGTGATATTGGGCTATACAAAATAAACAGAATTGAATTGAACATAATGTTCAACATTTCCAAAGAATCAGACTCCCGAAGTTAGAATTATGTACCCTGAGTATTTGCTGATTCCTACCTGACTTCTACCTTAGTCCTACCTTAGTGTACCTTTGCTAAGTCCTTCCTGAATTCTACCTTAGTTCTACCTTTAGTCTTACCTTAGTTCTACCTGAGTCCTACCCAAGCGACCACCTCCAAGCTGTATCACTCACCCATTCAAGTTTCTTCAGTCCACCAGCTACTGTTCATTAGGGCTAACAGCCAATCAGAGGGCTCCCAGTGAGGGCTATCTATTTTTTAAACCCACCAGTTAAAATTAATATTAAACAATGTGAAATAATTTGAGCTGCATTTATTTAGTATTACACTTGTCAAAGATAGATAGCACCAACAGCAATAAAACACTATACAAAATGTAGACTATACGAAGTCAAAATGTATAAAAAAATAAAACTGTAAAATATGATAAAGAATGATCAAATAAAGTCAAACGTATAATGAAGTAAACATGTTTAATAAAGTACAACAGTTTGGTAGAAGGATACCTTGTAAATGTATTGTAAAAATAATCAATTGATCAGCTGGAGTCATTTTAGTTTTTGGCTACATGTATGTATGTTGACAGGTGCAGCACCTGTCTAATACCTGTATAACACTGCCTAACTACCGTTTATGTAATGCTTATAGTACTTTAATAATACGAACGTTACTTTTTAATGCTAAAGTTACTTGTTTTCATGCTGTTACTTTTATAATACTAACGTCTATCAAATGCTCATGTTACTATGTTAATGTTATATAATGTTGTATATAATAAGGCCTGTAATCAGAGAGAGATCTGGATCTTATCTGGATGCTATGAAATAGAGTCTATCACCTATTGTGAGACGAAAAGACTACAATCACAATAAGTGTTATATGAATGCTAAGCATAACCTGGATTAGTAGTTTTATCAAGTATATTTGTAAAGTTTAATAACAAACACTGAGCTCTGCGAGGAAGCGAAGATGCAGGAACAATGTTTTCAAAGCCAGAAGAAAACCACAGAGTGGATTCAGCAAACTTTCATTTGGGTCGTCTCCGATGTGAGCGGCTAGTCCACTGGTGATGATAGTGTCCTTCCGGTTGTCATCTGGCAGGAAGTCGGGGCATTAAAGGGAGGAGCAGTGAGGAGGAGACAGTCACTGTAAAGCTGATACACCACCACCATTGTCCACCGACTCGACGACCCTCTCTTCATCGCCTCTTTGCTGCAGGACGTGTTTCCTGTATGCCTTCTGGATCACTGTTGCCACCACGGCTTCCTGTTTTCCCTGCAGGGTGCTGCTGATTGGTTCACACGACATCTGGAGGCAACAATTATTAATAATCTTTTATTAGGTCTGGTGGATTCTTTGGCTTACCAAAGTACTGCTGTTTGGTTGGCTACGTATTGTTGTATTCTGCAAGTTGCAGCTGTGTGCAGTATTATTGCCGAAACACAATTTACATTGGGGACAATAAAATATATTTTATCTTATATATTCATTACCAATCACTTAATAAAATGATGGGAGTTGTTGCTGTTCTGATGTGAGGGTCAAAGGTCAGAGGAAGTCATATGTGTACAGATTGCAAAGCCCTCGGAGGAGAGTTTGGGATTTTGGGCTCTACAAAATAAATTGAAGGTCAAATAAAATCAAACTGCCTTCCAAACTAGAAAGGTACACTTTCTAGTTCAGATCCCCACCAGGTGTATCTGCAACATCCACAGCTGTGTTATGGGATTGATTTCACCACCATTGGCTAACTCCCAACGTTGTGAGGCGTCGTAAAAAACACATTTCCTTCAAACTCAAAACAAGCAGCGATGAATGCAGGCAATCGGCTTTCAGTCGTCATATAAGACACTTCATTTAATCTTACCAAAAACTAAATGAAAATCACCAAGCTAAATGGTGGTGATGTACTCAGCAGGCTGTGTCCTGGTTGTTCCTTTAGCGGTAAGCCAAACTACCCACATACCAGCTGTGTTATCACTGGCGGTCGGGGTACTTTAAGAGTAGTGAGTGAGGAGTCATTTTCAGACATATCTATCAATGTATGTTGTTTACTAGAATTAGTTTATTTACAGTTTGCCATCACTACTGTTCATTTTGATTAGTTACTTGTTACATCTTCGAATACACAATCACAAATACAATGGAACTAAATGGTTTTCACTGTCTATTCTTAATCATCAACATCAAAATGTATTAAAATAATTGTTGAACCTGTGAAAGATAAACATATCGTTTGTGGGCGGGATTATCTGCTTTCTTTTGGAAAAGGAAGGTCCAGTGTTGTCCTTGCTGAAGAAGATGAGAAAGGATGCTTTGATGCACCTTTGCTCAGCATTGAGATAGTTAAACTGCTCTTATCATGGCGGTCATTTCACTCAGTGGCCAACTCAGAGAGGCCCTTTATTATGTGTAACTTTAAAGCCTTAATATAATTACATAGAAATTCCGACAATAGATAAAGCCCTCTGTAGCAAATTTATGATTTGGGGCTGAACAAATAAATTAATTTGAAATAGTTGTCACCAACGAGAATATTAGCTACAGAGATCAAAACAATTTTTTGTAACTGTGAGCTTGTTGAAGATTTTAAAATGATGGGACTTGCTTTTTGACCCTCAAGTGGACATCTGAGGAACTGCAGTTTTTGACTATTAAATTAAAAACAATATAGTAAAAATATCTAGAATGTTGTATAAGAAAATAGAATAGTGTGAAACCTTGGAAGGGTTGGCCATGAACTTTTCCTCCATTCTAGCTTTAAGAGAGTTCATCTTTCCTGAGTCACCCAACACCTGCACATGGAATATAATACAAATGATAATAACAACAATAATAATAATGACAATAACGATAATAACAATGATTCACAATAATAATAGTAATGAAAACAATAATAATAATGATAATGAAAATAAAAGTAACGTCACCTGTGTGACGAGTGCTTGTAGCACGTCCGAGCAGTGGATTCTGTCTCCAGGAAGTAGAGGCATCAGATCCATGTGGGTCAGTTTGATGGGGCTCGGTTTAGGAATCCTCAGAGGATCCGGCAGAGCGTCGCAAAAATCTGACAGCTCACTGTGGAACACAGGAGAGTCCATTGGAGTCCATTAGAGTCCACAACAGACTATGAAAGCTTGTCCAGAGAAACACCTGTCCAGTAGAGATTCACCTGTAGTGTAGGGAGTAGAACTCACCCGTACTGTAGGGAGTAGGATTCACCTGTAGTGAAGGGAGTAGGATTCAACTGTACTGAAGGGAGTAGGACTCACCTGTACTGTAGGGAGTAGGATTCACCTGTAGTGTAAGGAGTATGATTCACATGTAGTGTAGGGAGTAGAACTCACCTGTACTGAAGGGAGTAGGACTCACCTGTACTGTAGGGAGTAGGATTCAACTGTACTGAAGGGAGTAGGACTCACCTGTAGTGTAAGGAGTATGATTCACATGTAGTGTAGGGAGTAGGACTCACCTGTACTGTAGGGAGTAGGACTCACCTGTAGTGTAAGGAGTATGATTCACATGTAGTGTAGGGAGTAGGACTCACCTGTACTGTAGGGAGTAGGATTCACCTGTAGTGTAAGGAGTATGATTCACATGTAGTGTAGGGAGTAGGACTCACCTGTACTGTAGGGAGTAGGACTCACCTGTAGTGTAAGGAGTATGATTCACATGTAGTGTAGGGAGTAGGACTCACCTGTACTGTAGGGAGTAGGATTCACCTGTAGTGTAAGGAGTATGATTCACATGTAGTGTAGGGAGTAGGACTCACCTGTACTGTAGGGAGTAGGACTCACCTGTAGTGTAGGGAGTAGGACTCACCTGTAGTGTAAGGAGTATGATTCACATGTAGTGTAGGGAGTAGGACTCACCTGTACTGTAGGGAGTAGGATTCACCTGTAGTGTAAGGAGTATGATTCACATGTAGTGTAGGGAGTAGGACTCACCTGTACTGTAGGGAGTAGGACTCACCTGTAGTGTAAGGAGTATGATTCACCTGTAGTGTAGGGAGTAGAACTCACCTGTACTGAAGGGAGTAGGACTCACCTGTACTGTAGGGAGTAGGATTCAACTGTACTGAAGGGAGTAGGACTCACCTGTACCGTAGGGAGTAGGATTCAACTGTACTGTAGGGAGTAGGACTCAACTGTACTGTAGGGAGTAGGATTCACCTGTACTGTAAGGAGTAGGATTCAACTGTACTGTAAGGAGTAGGATTCACCTGTAGTGTAGGGAGTAGGACTCACCTGTAGTGTAGGGAGTAGGACTCAACTGTACTGTAGGGAGTAGGACTCACCTGTACTGTAGGGAGTAGGACTCACCTGTACTGTAGGGAGTAGGACTCAACTGTACTGTAGGGAGTAGGATTCAACTGTACTGTAAGGAGTAGGATTCACCTGTAGTGTAGGGAGTAGGACTCACCTGTAGTGTAGGGAGTAGGACTCAACTGTACTGTAGGGAGTAGGACTCACCTGTACTGAAGGGAGTAGGATTCACCTGTACTGTAGGGAGTAGGACTCACCTGTACTGAAGGGAGTAGGATTCACCTGTAGTGTAGGGAGTAGGACTCACCTGTACTGAAGGGAGTAGGATTCAACTGTACTGAAGGGAGTAGGACTCACCTGTACTGAAGGGAGTAGGATTCACCTGTAGTGTAGGGAGTAGGATTCAACTGTACTGTAGGGAGTAGGATTCACCTGTACTGTAGGGAGTAGGATTCAACTGTACTGTAGGGAGTAGGATTCACCTGTAGTGTAGGGAGTAGGATTCACCTGTACTGTAGGGAGTATGATTCACCTGTAGTGTAGGGAGTAGGATTCAACTGTACTGTAGGGAGTAGGATTCACCTGTACTGTAGGGAGTAGGATTCAACTGTACTGTAGGGAGTAGGATTCACCTGTAGTGTAGGGAGTAGGATTCAACTGTACTGTAGGGAGTAGGATTCACCTGTACTGTAGGGAGTAGGACTCACCTGTACTGAAGGGAGTAGGATTCAACCATACTGTAGGGAGTAGGATTCACCTGTAGTGTAGGGAGTAGGATTCACCTGTACTGTAGGGAGTAGGATTCAACCATACTGTAGGGAGTAGGATTCACCTGTAGTGTAGGGAGTAGGATTCAACTGTACTGTAGGGAGTAGGATTCAACTGTACTGTAAGGAGTATGATTCACCTGTAGTGTAGGGAGTAGGACTCACCTGTACTGTAGGGAGTAGGATTCAACTGTACTGAAGGGAGTAGGATTCAACTGTAGTGTAGGGAGTAGGATTCAACTGTACTGAAGGGAGTAGGATTCAACTGTACTGAAGGGAGTAGGATTCAACTGTACTGAAGGGAGTAGGATTCAACTGTACTGTAGGGAGTAGGATTCAACTGTACTGTAGGGAGTAGGATTCAACCATACTGTAGGGAGTATGATTCACATGTAGTGTAGGGAGTAGGACCCACCTGTACTGTATGAACTGCGAGGCTTCTGGGTCAAACTTCTTCCAGGTATTATAAAACGTCTGGAAGTCGTCGTCACTCAGCGGCTCGGCGTCCTCATACTCGAAGATCTCCAGGATGACAACGATGTACAGGTGGACCACCAGCAGGAGGGTCAAGCAGATGTGGGTGACAAAGAACACAATGGCGACTGCTGGGCTTCCACAGTTCCCCCTGATTGCGGCTCCTGGGTTCTCCATGTCGGGGTCACAGTCCGGCGGAGTCTTCATGATGGGAATCAGAAAACCACCCCATGAAGCTGATGTAGTAATCATTAACAAACACATCATGCTGTTCCCAAATGTCTCAAAGTTAAACATATCGTCGATCATGTACCCTCTCTTCACATAAGCAAAGTTAAACATGCCGAAGATGGAGGAGGTGAACATGACGATGAAGAGGAGGAGGCCAATGTTGAAAAGGGCAGGAAGTGACAGCATAAAGGCATTGAGCAGTTTCCGGATACCCTTGGCCCAGTAGAGGAGACGAAAGATATGAACCACTCGCAGCACCATGAAGAGAGAAGCATACTTAAAGTACAGCACCATGTACTTGTCACAAACAATGCCTAAAGAGAGACAGAGAGAGAAAAAAATGTAATGTAAAAAACAATAATTAAATTAAAGTAACAGAAATGCAAAAGCAATTTCCAAGTCCCTTAAAGAGAAAAGTGTGCCGACACATCTTGAAACTAGAACGGGCACTCGGTAGAGCGCATACCTTCGCCGCAGCCACTTTTTGGTACTTGGCATGAGAGTGTGGGGAACAGTAAATTGATGTAACTTGATACCAAATTTACCGTGTTATGATAAAAATACGATTTTGACCTTTTCATGACCTTGACCTTGACCTTTGACCCGATCGCTCCCAAAATCTAATCAAATGGTCCCCGGATAACAGCCAATCATCCCACCAAATTTCATGCGATTCGGTTTAATACTTTTTGAGTTATGCGAATAACAAACAGACATATTTACAAATAAATACACAGCGATCAAAACATAACCTCCGCAAAAGTATTTTGCGAAGGTAATGAGGTAATAATTATATTCTAACAATAACCGTGCTGTAACTAGACTCAAAAGAAAACAAAACAAAAAATACAAACTCTGTCCATTTCTTTTCTTTCTTACAAAAATGAACCGCCAACTTTGAACTTTAAATAAATGAACTTTGAGTAAGTTCATTTAGCAGTAATTTTTTCACACAAAAAAGCCTCTCAGACCCCTAAGCTCCGCCTACTTGAATACTTGAATTGTGTGAAAAACACAAAACTGCGAACTAGTCCGATTCAACTTGTTGTGGCTCATTATGGGAGTTATATCATCTAATCTTATCAAAAGGCCTTTTGATATCTCATTGTGTTAAGAAAATATGGACCAATGAACCTCTTAGGTGCATGTCTTGTTTTGCAATGCTCATAACATCAACACTATTAGGACTAATCACTCAAACTCGCAGGATATGTGCACATTGCATTCTGTAACATGCACCACAAATCTTTGCCCAATTCGACCGTTTTGGGCGTTTTTTGTTTGTTTTTGTCATTCTTCGCCATTCTACTTTTACACACTTCTCCCACAACATTTATCCAATCAACTTCAATTTGTTCATTGATGCTCTAAAGGCCTTAAAGATGAATAGTTATCAAAATGGTGAGTTTTCACCGAAAGACCTTGACGTGGCGTGGACCCGAATACACACGCAAAAAATGATCATGCATGATGCTGGTCCAGTCCTGAGCACATATTTACATGAAGAAACTTTCGAATTTGTCATAGAAAAATATTTTTTGATTCTATAAGGTATTAAACCTAGTCTAGTAAACAAATTATTTAGACAGAAGAGCCTGTGGCTCAGTCGGATATGAGTGTGCTTTGAAAGCACAACGTCCAGGTTTGAGAACCAGGCAGGACTCATTTTTTTTGCATCACTTTTCTTTACATTTAATTTATATGACATGGTCTACATATTGTCACCTGCTGGCTCCACTGGACTTCCTCGAAATCAGCGTTACGTGACAAACGGCTACGGATGTACACGACAATTACACAAGGTGGTCCACACTTCACTTAGAGACACATGATGCATGTATATGTTCACATTTTCATAGCACCACCTACTGGCAAAGGGAAATGACACACTTTATACTATGATGTACTGAAAAACTTATGCAACTTCATACATGTGTCAAATTAAACTTTTTAAGCTTTTGGAACTCCACCGGACTTCCTCGAATCTGCCCCAAACTTATCATGCTTGATAAAAGTCACGGTCTGAGGATATCGACAAGCTTATTTTCACTCAGTCAAAGCACCAACTACTGGCCAAAGAAAATCTGCGTTACGTGACAAACGGTAAAACGTTCGACCGACGGGCCGGCGTCCCCAACTGGCGCTCATCGCTGCTCGCTGCTTTAATTTGTATTGTTGTTGCTTTTATTGTTTGTTTTTAGAGTGCCTTTGAATACCTTTTGTAGCGCTACACAAATTAAATGTATTATTATTATTATCAATCATTAGAAAAGGCTCACGTTTTTTTATTACACGTTTCACTCTTTTATTACAGGCCGACGTGTAACGGCTCACGTTTCACTCTTTTATACTCGGCCGACATGACACAGCTCACTCTTTTGTCCCTGGTCGACATGACACGCCTCACGTTTCAATCTTTTTATCGGTGACACCTGTACGTCTTCCCAGCCAGGTGAGAAGTTAAACTCCTAAGCGTCAGCAAAGACAAGAAGGGTCTTTAACAGTGGAACAGGGAAAGGTGGGATGAAAATCAATGACGTTTATAAAAGATGTGGCCCCGAAGAAAACACTATAATTCTGTTTCATCCTCCAAATGTTTGTACTTTGAATGATAAAAGAAAAAGGCTTTTAATTAAATCCAAGACGACTCACTTAAGATGGAGGCGGTGATCACCACGAGGTCCAGGATGTTCCAGCCGTCGGTGAAGTAGTGCTGTCTGAGCGCGACGATCTTCAGAAGGAACTCTGTGATGAAGATAACTAGGAAGACATTGTAGAGCCCCATCAGAATGTCTTCTTTCTGGAAGCTCTGCTGGTCTGTCTCCACCATCAGGGTCACCATGTTCAGGCAGACCATCACCACCATGAAGACTCTAAAAGACTTGCTGGTCACCAGGTCAAAGAGCCGAGCCTGGAAGCAATTCTGAGAGAGAGGACAAGCAAACGATGTCAGAACTGCACAACGCCTCGATAACAGTTTATTCAGAGTTTAGTGTGAGCTTATTATTCATTTATTCACATGATGATTTTATTCAGTTAATTATTCATTTATTCAGTTGTTGGTTTCTTTATTATGTTTCTGAGGTTTTTTGTTGTTAATTTTACACTTTTTAGTATCTTCTCTATCTGAAAACTAATGACAAAAAAACAGCACAAGAATGTGATTTATGATCTGCTTCACGCATAATTTATTTCAGCATGTTTCACCATTGTCACATCATTTCCCGTCATGCTTCTTGTTTTACTGCCTAATCACACAACCTGGATCAAGTGTTTAAAGGCCGCAGAAACTGTAGCCCTGTACCCGAAGACTGGTCTCCAGGTAATAACTGCAAATTAGCTATATATAGTTCTATATTATTATACAAGTGAACCTACCTGAGGTCGTGGAACAGGTTTCTGAGGTTGCATCATACGTTTCTGAACAGAATTGTAATATTTTCGCTGCTCCTTTGTCAAATAAATCGTTTTCCCTGCTGAGTAAAGAAAAAATAAAGACAAACGTGAATACCAAACTAAAGACTAAAGTAAAGACAGACGTGAATACCAAACTAAAGACTAAAGTAAAGACAGACGTGAATACCAAACTAAAGACTAAAGTAAAGACACAGGTGAACACCAAAATAAAGACCAAAATAAAGACACAAAAAATGTGAAATATGTCTGTCAGCCTGTAACACTGTCTGTCTATAAGCCTGTAAACCTGTCTGTCTGTCAGCCTGTAAACCCGTCTGTCAGCCTGTAAACCCATCTGTCAGCCTGTAAACCCGTCTGTCAGCCTGTAAACCCATCTGTCAGCCTGTAAACCCGTCTGTCTGTCAGCCTGTAAACCCGTCTGTCTGTCAGCCTGTAAACCCGTCTGTCTGTCAGCCTGTAAACCCATCTGTCAGCCTGTAAACCCGTCTGTCAGCCTGTAAACCCGTCTGTCTATCAGTCTGTAAACCCGTCTGTCTATCAGCCTGTAAACCCATCTGTCAGCCTGTAAACCCGTCTGTCTGTCAGCCTGTAAACCCGTCTGTCTGTCAGCCTGTAAACCCGTCTGTCTATCAGCCTGTAAACCCGTCTGTCAGCCTGTAAACCCATCTGTCAGCCTGTAAACCCGTCTGTCTGTCAGCCTATAAACCCATCTGTCAGCCTGTAAACCCGTCTGTCAGCCTATAAACCAGTCTGTCAGCCTGTAAACCCGTCTGTCTGTCAGCCTGTAAACCCGTCTGTCTGCCAGCCTGTAAACCCGTCTGTCTGTCAGCCTGTAAACCCGTCTGTCAACCTGTGACCAGTCTGTCAATATAAAGACTTATCTTGTCTCTTTGCAGGTGGTCGATGATGACTCTGATGAAGAAGTTGAAAGTGAAGAAGGAGCTGATGATGAAGCAGATGAAGTACAGGTACATGTACCTGTTGGACTCATAGATCGGCTGTGACTCCACCTACACACACCCCCACACACACACGCAACATTAATTTCCTGGAAAAATACCATAACCCTCTGATTCAACAACAGCATGACGTCGGTGATGTGAGGCGGAACATCTCAACGCTTATTGGCTTTAACAACACAACTATTTTTCACCCAAGTTAAAAAAATTCAGCATGTGCGAATGAAGCCCATTTTTCTTATTGATCACATAAGCGTTTGTGCATTGACTTTGTATTAAAAAACATCCCCAGTTCATCCATTATGAACTCCTCCAGACTCAGGTCTATGTCAGTGTTACACTAAGGTAAATAAACTGAATTGAAGTGAGTGCTGCTTACTGTTTTTCAGAAGAAAAGTTAATGTTGTATACTTGAATCTTTATTAATTCCTTTTTGTTTAATTTATTTAGAGTTTGTGGATAAAAGCTTCTCCTCAAGACACTGACTTGTAGTGCAGCGTTGGTTGTCATAGATTCAGTGAGCGAGCCTTAAGTTACATCTTTTGAGGCTTTTTTAAACTACTTCTCACTAAACTGTTTTATTATGTTGTGCATTAAAGCACTGTTGAGTATTTAAAAAGACTGAAGTTAATGAATAGTTATGTATGTTGTATTACATTGTGTCCTTAAGATGCACTTTTAGTTTTTTAATTGACTAGTTTTGTTTGTGCATACTGTGATATTCTTTACTATCTCTATCTATTTAAGTACTTGTAGTCCTGGCAACGGGGACGCTGGCGAAACTTAACGCCGCTCCATCTAGGACTGTTTTTATTTGGGGGTTTTTCTACCTTTTTTACAATTTAACATTCATTTAAATTATTTGTAATTTTATTTAACAGTGTAGCCATTCTTCTGACTTAATTATTCAGCAAATCTTGGATTGTTTTTTATTTTGTGATTGCCGTTGGCTCCTGCTCTCCACCACTGCGATCTGGTCAACTGGCGTTGGCCGACAGTCTCTTGGTGGCTGGCCGACAGTCTCTTGCTGGCCGGCGGCTGCCAACGAGCCAGCCGACTCCCTGCTGGATGCTCTCCACCGCTGCCGCCTGGACAATCCTGGACAACTGGCGTTGGCTGGCTAGCCGACAGTCTCTTGCTGGCTGGCCGACAGTCTCTTGCTGGCCGGCGGCTACCAACAAGCCAGCCGACTTCCTGCTCCGTGCTGTTGCTCTGAGGCTGGTCGCCTCTCACCGGTCCTGGTGCTCCGGTGGTCCAGTCCGTGATTGGCGATTGCATCCTCCCTGGCTGGCATGGTTCTGCAGTGTTCCACCTCGCAGCTCCTCGGGCTCAACGGCTTCTCTGCTCCCCCGTTCATCTCGGCCATCGGGGCACTCGGACTCCTTCGTCGGCCCCTCCCGCGGAGGCTCTGTGGATGTTTGCTCCTGGCCTGATCGCTCCACGCTTTCCATCCCCTCCCTCTGGTCGGCCGAGCGCATCGCTGCAGCTCGTCATCACAACAACAGTCTCCAAGAGCGAGATGGTGGCACGAAATTAGGAACTGTTACAGCTCCCCCAGCACCCTCTACTCTTCCTGCTGACTCCACTCCCCAAAACCGGACTGGTACACCTTTTATTACCTCCACGATTCTTTGGTTCCCCTATTTTAGTCTGTTCTGCTTTATTTTGTATTTGTAATTTTCTATTCCTCTATTGTGTTCATTGCCTATATGGCATGGTCTCCTTTGCCTCATGTATTTTCTGAAATGTTTACTTGTATTGATGTTATGTTTTTACCTTGCTTCTATGTAGAGAACTTTGTAAACCCTGTTTTTAAAAGGTGCTATATAAATGAATGTATTATTATCTCAGGTTCAAACTGCACCATCTTTTCATTAGATCAATTTGAGAAGTTGAAAATATATTTATAAATTTATATAAATCCATGTAAAATATTTTTACACTCGAATAAACAATAATCAAATGCAAAGACAGTTATTTAACAATATGCTCGGGAGTAGTTACAATTAACATTATATGTATATATTTATACAGTTACAACCGGCCCTTTGAGGGCAGCCATGATGATTGTCAAAAGGCCACTGATGCATCACCACAGACAACAAGGCCAACGTCCAGTCGTGATTTACGGTTTAGGGTTAATTTATTGTTGTGATCAAAAGCAAACGTTACTCCTGCAGTATCACCTGACATGGACACACCTTCTACCTTTACCCCTTCACCTGGTGCTCATATCAAACTAAACATCAAACTAATGGACTAGCTCCAACAATGTGGTTCATTCTGTCCTCCTGACATCTATCGCTCTGCTGTCCATCCCTCTGTTGCTCTCCCTGAAGGTTGTCCCTTCTTTCTTCTCCTCTTTTTAAAAATGTTTTTCCTGAACCGATGTGAGGTTCTGGTTCAGAGGATGTTGAATGCTGTGCAAACTGTGAAGCCCTCTGAGGCAAATCTAGGACTTGGGATTTTAGGCTATGCTAAATAAATGTACAGTAATTGAATTAAAAAACACGAGTAATAAAAACCTACGCACAAACACACACACACAGGGCAGTATCAGTACCAGAATACGTGCTTTAATACCAGTTGGTGTACTGACCCATGTGGCGTCCACAGCTGAGTACATGACGTCCACACAGTCTGATGATGCCCCCTGATGAAGAAACATAGACATCCTGAGAAAAAACACTGATTTTAGTTTGTTTCTAATGTGAGCTCAGGTTAATGTATCAAGCTACACTCATATCTAAACTTCAGTGAAGGTCTGAAAAACGATGTGCAGCCTATCAATGATCATCTTTGTGAAGATAAATATGAAATTGAATGAGTGTTCAGACTACGAGTGTTCAGACTGAGCATGTTGAGACGAGTGTTCAGGCTACGAGTGTTCAGACTGAGTGTTCAGGCTACGAGTGTTCAGACTGAGTGTTCAGGCTACGAGTGTTCAGACTGAGCATGTTGAGACGAGTGTTCAGGCTACAAGTGTTCAGACTGAGTGTTCAGGCTACGAGTGTTCAGACTGAGCATGTTGAGACGAGTGTTCAGGCTACGAGTGTTCAGACTGAGTGTTCAGGCTACGAGTGTTCAGACTGAGCATGTTGAGACGAGTGTTCAGGCTACGAGTGTTCAGACTGAGCATGTTGAGACGAGTGTTCAGGCTACGAGTGTTCAGGCTACGAGTGTTCAGGCTACGAGTGTTCAGGCTATGAGTGTTCAGACTGAGCATGTTGAGACGAGTGTTCAGGCTACAAGTGTTCAGACTGAGCATGTTGAGACGAGTGTTCAGGCTATGAGTGTTCAGACTGAGCATGTTGAGACGAGTGTTCAGGCTACGAGTGTTCAGACTGAGCATGTTGAGACGAGTGTTCAGGCTACGAGTGTTCAGACTACGAGTGTTCAGGCTACGAGTGTTCAGGCTACGAGTGTTCAGGCTACGAGTGTTCAGGCTACGAGTGTTCAGACTGAGTGTTCAGGCTACGAGTGTTCAGGCTACGAGTGTTCAGGCTACGAGAGGCTACGAGTGTTCAGGCTACGTGTGTTCAGGCTACGAGTGTTCAGACTGAGTGTTCAGGCTACGAGTGTTCAGGCTACGAGAGGCTACGAGTGTTCAGGCTACGTGTGTTCAGGCTACGAGTGTTCAGACTGAGTGTTCAGGCTACGAGTGTTCAGGCTACGAGTGTTCAGGCTACGAGTGTTCAGGCTACGAGTGTTCAGACTGAGTGTTCAGGCTACGAGAGGCTACGAGTGTTCAGGCTACGTGTGTTCAGGCTACGAGTGTTCAGACTGAGTGTTCAGGCTACGAGTGTTCAGGCTACGAGTGTTCAGACTGAGTGTTCAGGCTACGAGTGTTCAGGCTACGAGTGTTCAGGCTACGTGTGTTCAGGCTACGAGTGTTCAGACTGAGTGTTCAGGCTACGAATGTTCAGGCTACGAGTGTTCAGGCTACGAGTGTTCAGACTGAGTGTTCAGGCTACGAATGTTCAGGCTACGAGTGTTCAGGCTACGAGTGTTCAGACTGAGTGTTCAGGCTACGAATGTTCAGGCTACGAGTGTTCAGACTGAGTGTTCAGGCTACGAATGTTCAGGCTACGAGTGTTCAGACTAAGAGTGTTCAGACTGAGTGTTCAGACTGAGTGTTCAGGCTACGAGTGTTCAGGCTACGAGTGTTCAGACTGAGTGTTCAGGCTACAAGTGTTCAGGCTGCGAGTGTTCAGACTAAGAGTGTTCAGACTGAGTGTTCAGGCTACGAGTGTTCAGGCTACATGTGTTCAGACTAAGAGTGTTCAGGCTACGAGTGTTCAGGCTACGTGTGTTCAGACTGAGTGTTCAGGCTGAGTGTTCAGACTGAGTGTTCAGACTGAGTGTTCAGGCTACAAGTGTTCAGGCTACAAGTGTTCAGGCTATGTGTGTTCAGACTGAGTGTTCAGGCTACGAGTGTTCAGGCTACGAGTGTTCAGGCTACGAGTGTTCAGGCTACGAGTGTTCAGGCTACGAGTGTTCAGGCTACGAGTGTTCAGACTAAGAGTGTTCAGGCTACGTGTGTTCAGACTGAGTGTTCAGGCTACGAGTGTTCAGGCTACGAGTGTTCAGGCTACGAGTGTTCAGACTAAGAGTGTTCAGACTGAGTGTTCGGACTGAGTGTTCAGGCTAAGCGTTCAGGCTACGAGTGTTCAGACTGAGTGTTCAGGCTAAGCGTTCAGGCTAAGCGTTCAGGCTACGAGTGTTCAGACTGAGTGTTCAGGCTACGAGTGTTCAGGCTACAAGTGTTCAGACTGAGTGTTCAGGCTACGAGTGTTCAGGCTACGAGTGTTCAGACTGAGCATGTTGAGACAAGTGTTCAGGCTACGAGTGTTCAGACTGAGCATGTTGAGACGAGTGTTCAGGCTATGAGTGTTCAGGCTACGAATGTTCAGGCTACGAGTGTTCAGGCTACGAGTGTTCAGACTAAGAGTGTTCAGACTAAGAGTGTTCAGACTAAGAGTGTTCAGACTGAGTGTTCAGGCTACGAGTGTTCAGGCTACGAGTGTTCAGGCTACGTGTGTTCAGACTGAGTGTTCAGACTGAGTGTTCAGGCTACGTTTGTTCAGGCTACGTTTGTTCAGACTAAGAGTGTTCAGACTGAATGTTCAGACTGAGTGTTCAGACTGAGTGTTCAGGCTACGTTCAGGCTACGTTTGTTCAGACTAAGAGTGTTCAGACTGAGTGTTCAGACTGAGTGTTCAGGCTACGTTCAGGCTACGTTTGTTCAGACTAAGAGTGTTCAGACTGAATGTTCAGACTGAGTGTTCAGGCTACGAGTGTTCAGGCTACGAGTGTTCAGGCTACGTGTGTTCAGACTGAGTGTTCAGGCTACGAGTGTTCAGGCTACGAGTGTTCAGACTAAGAGTGTTCAGGCTGAGTGTTCAGGCTACAAGTGTTCAGGCTACGAGTGTTCAGACTAAGAGTGTTCAGACTGAGTGTTCAGGCTACGAGTGTTCAGGCTACGAGTGTTCAGACTGAGTGTTCAGATTGAGTATTCAGACTGACCAGCTGCAGCAGTGGCAGGTAACCACTCAACACGTTGTCGTAGTTTAACTGTGGGTTCTTCCAGCTGACCTCAGTGAAGTTTTCCATGGAGAGCCAGAGACACTGGGTCTTGTTGTTCACAACCTCAGGTAAGAACAGTTCCTCTGCCGTCTCATTAAAACAGTAAAAAAACCTTCCAGCAAACAGATTCACTCCCAGGATACTGAAAACCATCCAGAGGACCAGAACCACCAGCAGGAAGTCCAACATGGACGGGACAGTCCGGACCAGAGCCTGCACCACCCCCTGCACACAGACAGGAGAAGAGGGAGACAGGTCATACTATCTGACTGTCTGTTACTTGTTACCTGTCTGTCGGTTTATAATTTGTATAAGTGTGGTCTCACCCTCAGGCCCTGGAAGCGAGAAATTACCCTCAGGAGCCCCAAAGCCCTCAAAGTCCTCAAAAACTGAAAGGCTCCCATTTCAGAGAATCCAAAGGTGTCAGCTGCCAGAGACACCAGAGACACCTGGAAGAGACAACACAGTTGTAACATCCATTCTGGGACCAGTTTAACCAGTAATAACTAGCAGAAACAATTCTGGGACAATTTTAACAAATAATAACTAGCAGAAACAATACTGGGAACAGTTTAACGAATTCTTACCAATAATCAATGTTATGGAATTATTCTTACCTGTAAGATGAGGAAGTCAATCCAGCTCCAGGCGTCGCTGAAGTATTTCTTGAGTCCGAAAGCGAGCCACTTGAGAAATATTTCCATCAGGAGAAGACAGGTGAACACCTCATCTGCTCTCGCCACAACCATCTTCAACACCTGACGGTGCTGCAGGTGAATGTTCTCAAACACCTGTTTACAAACACACTGATGTTAGAGCCTGACCAGGTGTGTGAAGGTCCTCAAACACACTGATGTTAGAGCCTGACCAGGTGTGTGAAGGTCCTCAAACACACTGATGTTAGAGCCTGACCAGGTGTGTGAAGGTCCTCAAACACACTGATGTTTGAGCTTGACCAGGTGCGTGAAGGTTCTGGGTAGATGATGTGGTGCATGGTTCTGGTTACATGATTTGGTGCATGGTTCTGGTATATGGTTCTGGGTACATGATTTGGTGCATGGTTCTGGTATATGGTTCTGGGTACATGATGTGGTGCATGGTTCTGGTTACATGATTTGGTGCATGGTTCTGGTACATGGTTCTGGGTACATGATGTGGTACATGGTTCTGGTTACATGATTTGGTGCATGGTTCTGGTATATGGTTCTGGGTACATGATGTGGTGCATGGTTCTCGGTACATGATGTGGTGCATGGTTCTGGGTACATGATGTGGTGCATGGTTCTGGTTACATGATTTGGTGCATGGTTCTGGTACATGGTTCTGGGTACATGATGTGGTACATGGTTCTGGTTACATGATTTGGTGCATGGTTCTGGTATATGGTTCTGGGTACATGATGTGGTGCATGGTTCTGGGTACATGATGTGGTGCATGGTTCTCGGTACATGATGTGGTGCATGGTTCTCGGTACATAATGTGGTGCATGGTTCTGGGATTATAGTTCTGGTTCTAGTGAGGTCAAACAGTTATTAGCCCAGGTTCTGGGATTACTGTAAACGGCTTAAGGGTTCAAATCTGATCTTCACCAGAATAATATTAATAATATTGTATATTGTGTAATTGTCTTTCTAAGAATATTGACAATAATAATGATAATAATACTACTAATATATAATACTGTATGTCTGTCTATACTAAATTAGTATTATTAATAATAATCTTAATAATACCTAATGTTTGTCTTTACTAAAATATTATTATTATTAATAATAATCATACCATATGTTTGTCTTTATCAGAATATTAATAATAATAATAATAATAATAGTAATAATAATATTGTCTTTACCAGAGCTCCACTGCTCAGCACGATGATGATGATGATGATGCTCTCAAAGCATGTGTGCTGCACAATGGAGAAACATGCTCTTCTGAAGTTAGACCAGACCCTCCCTCTGCCATGGGATGTGTCTACGTCCAGGAATGGACAGCACCGGCAACACTCTGAAATACACAAAAACACATCTGTAACACTTAGCGCTGTTACAGATCCCGGATCAGCTGCTGCTCTTCATCACGTTCACAGAAAGACTCCTACTGTCACTGCAGCAGTCCTCAGGCAGGTCTCTATCCTGATCCTCACGGTCTGCACAGAGTCTCTGAACAAACACATCGAACACATGGAGTTTATTATATTTCATGCACTCACCGACAGCTGTGTTGGTTGTCCATGCTCATAATGATAAGGTCAGTGAATGAGATATGAAGGAGTTTGATACGCTCAGCAATGACATTGTTTCTCTGAAGTTGTTGGTGTAGCAGCTGGTGAAGATGGAGCCCATCTTAATGACTTTATGTGCTGCTGGTTGTTTACTCTACAATAATTCATGATCTGAAAGCTGTCAGATAAATGGAGTGCAGTAAAAATTACAGAAGCATAAAGTAACAGGAAATAGAAATAGTAAATAGAAGCCTGCACTTGAATACAGACGTCTGGGCCAATCCAGAGACATTGAAGTCGCCATGAGCAGCGTTGGCAGACTTTGTCTGAACAGGTCAGGAGGAAAGGGTTCACTCCAACTATCTCACTTCCTGCGTAGCCTTTTGTTCCCTCTGCCGACTACAAGAGAAGAGAGGGCTCAAACCAGGAGACATAACACAAACCCTGAAGAGGAACCAAGAGGAGGAGCTTTATCTGAACTTTCAGCTTTAGAAGTGAGGCTGGAGTGCATAAGAAAGGAGGCGGCGTTAATGTGTTTAATGCTTCTTTTGAATATGCGGCTCTTCAGCATCATATATGTTCCACATCAATCCTGTGAGACCTTTCTGAACTGCTGTCTGTAATCTGTTTTAACTTTGACCTTGTTCCATGTGGACCATCCTGGGGCGTGGTCTTGGTAACTCTGGACTGACTCAGCATATTTAGCTGTTTGAGCTAACATTAGCATGCTACCATGCTGGTGTCACACATTTACCTTGTTTACCATCTTAGCATGCTAACTTGAGCTAATTATCAATAAAAAGAGTCCAGGGATGTCTTCAGTTCTGAAGGTATTTGGTCATAAACCAAAGTATTTATACACTATTAACATGTTGACCTGATAATGATGTCTGTAGTTCTGAGGGACCCCCATGTCGGTGACTCTGTCTGTGGGTCTGAGGGAACCCTATGTTTGTGACTCAGTCTGTGGGTCTGAGGGACCCCCATGTCTGTAATTCAGTCTGTGGGTCTGAGGGAACCCTATGTCTGTGACTCTGTCTGTGGGTCTGAGGGAACCCTATGTTTGTGACTCTGTCTGTGGGTCTGAGGGACCCCCATGTCTGTAATTCAGTCTGTGGGTCTGAGGGACCCCCATGTTTGTGACTCAGTCTGTGGGTCTGAGGGAACCCTATGTCTGTGACTCTGTATGTGAGTCTGAGGGAACCCTATGTTTGTAACTCAGACTGTGGGTCTGAGGGACCCCCATGTCTGTAATTCAGTCTGTGGGTCTGAGGGACCCCTATGTTTGTGACTCAGTCTGTGGGTCTGAGGGAACCCTATGTCTGTGACTCTGTATGTGGGTCTGAGGGAACCCTATGTTTGTGACTCTGTCTGTGGGTCTGAGGGAACCCTATGTCTGTGACTCTGTCTGTGGGTCTGAGGGAACCTTATGTCTGTGACTCTGTATGTGGGTCTGAGAGAAACCTATGTTTGTGACTCCGTCTGTGGGTCTGAGGGACCCCCATGTCTGTGACTCCATCTGTGGGTCTGAGGGAACCCTATGTCTGTAATTCAGTCTGTGGGTCTGAGGGACCCCCATGTCTGTAACTCAGTCTGTGGGTCTGAGGGACCCCCATGTTTGTGACTCAGTCTGTGGGTCTGAGGGACCCCCATGTTTGTGACTCAGTCTGTGGGTCTGAGGGACCCCCATTTTTGTGACTCAGTCTGTGGGTCTGAGGGACCCCCATGTTTGTGACTCAGTCTGTGGGTCTGAGGGACCCCCATGTTTGTGACTCAGTCTGTGGGTCTGAGGGACCCCCATTTTTGTGACTCAGTCTGTGGGTCTGAGGGACCCCCATGTTTGTGACTCAGTCTGTGGGTCTGTGCACAATCGTTTTTCTACATTATCAGTTAACAAATATACCCGTTTAAATTGTTACAAAATGCAATAATAGAATGCTGCAGCTCGTGTACACAAAAAAACTAAGAAAAGAGATCACATGACTCCTGTATTAGCTGCTCTGCACTGGCTCCCTGTAAAATCAAGAATCACATTTAAAATTCTTCTCCTCACCTACAAAGCCTTGATTGGTGATGCACCATCATATCTTAAGGAGCTTGTAGTACCATATTGCCCCACTAGAGAGCTGCGCTCACTAAATGTGGGGCTACTTGTGGTTCCTAGAGTCCTAAAAAGTAGGATGGGAGCCAGTTTGCCCTGGTCCAGCCCCTAGATATGCTGCTATAGGCTTATAGGCTGCTGGGGGATGTTTTAGGATACACTGAGCACCTATCTCCTCTTCTCTCTCTCCTTATGGATGAATTGACATCTCTCCATTGCACCTTATTAACTCTGCTTCCTCCCCGGAGTCGTTGTGACTTCACGTCTCATAGGGTCCATTGGACCTGGAGGTGTCTGATGTCTGGTGAACCGGCCTCCCATTGGCCCTGCTGATGCCCCGCCCCCCCTCCTCTCTACCTCCTTCTGTTTCATGGATTGGAGTTCCATTCATACATTGTCATATTCATGTAATGTGTTTATGTAACTCTGTAACTCTGTTCATCTGGTCACATGACATCTATTCTTCTGTCCATCCGGGGAGAGGGATCCTCCTCTGTTGCTCTCCTGAAGGGTTCTTCCCTTTTTTCCCTGTCAAAGGTTATTTTTGGGGAGTTTTTCCTGATCCGATGTGAGGTCAAAGGTCAGGGATGTCGTATGTGTACAGATTGTAAAGCCCTCTGAGGGGAGTTTGTGATTTGTGATATTGGGCTGTATAAAATAAACTGAATTGAATTGAATAACATTCATAAAAATACTTTTTTTTCTTTTTCTTCTTCATCGTCAGACATTTTCTCGGCATGGGCGATGGGGACCCACCGGGAGTCGCTGATCAGGGTGTCGTGCTCACCTTTCTTCCTGGGGATTTCTTTATTATCTACCAATAAAACAACAAAATAAAGTTAATTAAACACAATACATTCACTCATAAATTATTATCTATGGTGAATTATATTTAACGCTTATTATTAACGGTTTCTTCTCAAGAAAAAGGAAAGTAAAAGGGACCTGAAAAACAAACCAGATATGCCAAAAGCTGGAAACATACAAACTACAGAAAATAACAAACACAAAATATCACATTTAAACAAAAGCCTTTAACATTAGTCAATTCATGAATTGTTGGTTTTAGTTCCAAGTCTGGTCCTACCTGTGTGGTCTGGGTTGACATGTGTGCTCTTCCTCAGTAAAGTCCCCAAGGCCCTGTAGATCTGCCTGAAGGCGATCTCCAGATTGCTTTTTTCTTCTTCTTCTGGATCCGCTACACAATCAGTGCTGAATGAGCTCAGCAGCAAGCTCAGGAACAGGTTCAGGACCTGAAACCAGAGCAGCAAACAGATTAAAGAGTGAATTCAGGACCTGAAACCAGAGCAGCAAACAGATTAAAGAGTGAATTCAGGACCTGAAACAAGGCCAAGAACAGATTATAGAGTGAATTCAGGACCTGAAACAAGGCCAGGAACAGATTATAGAGTGAATTCAGGCCCTGAAACAAGGCCAAGAACAGATTATAGAGTGAATTCAGGACCTGAAACAAGGCCAGGAACAGATTAAAGAGTGAATTCAGGACCTGAAACAAGGCCAGGAACAGATTAAAGAGTGAATTCAGGACCTGAAACCAGAGCAGCAAACAGATTAAAGAGTGAATTCAGGACCTGAAACAAGGCCAAGAACAGATTATAGAGTGAATTCAGGACCTGAAACCAGAGCAGCAAACAGATTAAAGAGTGAATTCAGGCCCTGAAACAAGGCCAAGAACAGATTATAGAGTGAATTCAGGACCTGAAACAAGGCCAGGAACAGATTAAAGAGTGAATTCAGGCCCTGAAACAAGGCCAGGAACAGATTAAAGAGTGAATTCAGGACCTGAAACAAGGCCAGGAACAGATTAAAGAGTGAATTCAGGACCTGAAACCAGAGCAGCAAACAGATTAAAGAGTGAATTCAGGACCTGAAACCAGAGCAGCAAACAGATTAAAGAGTGAATTCAGGACCTGAAACCAGAGCAGCAAACAGATTATAGACTGAATTCAGGACCTGAAACAAGGCCAAGAACAGATTATAGAGTGAATTCAGGACCTGAAACAAGGCCAGGAACAGATTAAAGAGTGAATTCAGGACCTGAAACAAGGCCAGGAACAGATTAAAGAGTGAATTCAGGACCTGAAACCAGAGCAGCAAACAGATTAAAGAGTGAATTCAGGACCTGAAACCAGAGCAGCAAACAGATTAAAGAGTGAATTCAGGACCTGAAACCAGAGCAGCAAACAGATTAAAGAGTGAATTCAGGACCTGAAACCAGAGCAGCAAACAGATTATAGACTGAATTCAGGACCTGAAACAAGGCCAAGAACAGATTATAGAGTGAATTCAGGACCTGAAACAAGGCCAGGAACAGATTAAAGAGTGAATTCAGGACCTGAAACAAGGCCAGGAACAGATTAAAGAGTGAATTCAGGACCTGAAACCAGAGCAGCAAACAGATTAAAGAGTGAATTCAGGACCTGAAACCAGAGCAGCAAACAGATTATAGACTGAATTCAGGACCTGAAACAAGGCCAAGAACAGATTATAGAGTGAATTCAGGACCTGAAACAAGGCCAGGAACAGATTAAAGAGTGAATTCAGGACCTGAAACAAGGCCAGGAACAGATTAAAGAGTGAATTCAGGACCTGAAACCAGAGCAGCAAACAGATTAAAGAGTGAATTCAGGACCTGAAACAAGGCCAAGAACAGATTATAG
>NC_046971.1:0-142500 GCF_009769545.1 Cyclopterus lumpus | reverse complement strand
CGTGTAGATGGCTGTGAACATGGGTCTGTTTAAAGATGGAAAAACACAGACATGTTTAAATACATAAATAAAATGGTTTTAAATGGAACAAAGGTGTAACAAAAATGACACTCCCATTGTAAAGTTGAGAAAAAGAGCCTATATAGCATTTAGCATAGCATTTAGCATAGCATACGCCCCCTGTGCCCTGCCTCCGTGGCTCTGCACCCTGCCATGGCCCTCTTCTCTATCTCCTTCTGTTTCATGGATTGTGGAGGTCTGGATCGTGGTCCATGCCTACTACTCACTATTCATAATTTCTGTCATATTCATATAATGTGTTTATGTAACTCTGTAACACTGTTCATCTGGTCACATTACATCTATTCTTCTGTCCATCCGGGGAGAGGGATCCTCCTCTGTTGCTCTCCTGAAGGTTTCTTCCCTTTTTTCCCTGTGAAAGGTTATTTTCGGGGAGTTTTTCCTGATCCGATGTGAGGTCAAAGGTCAGGGATGTCGTATGTGTACAGATTGTAAAGCCCTCTGAGGGGAGTTTGTAATTTGTGATTCTGGGCTACAAAATAAACTGAATTGAATTGAATTGCTGAGCCTCTTCAATGTCCTGAAGGGAACTGGGTGAAGACTTCTTTTTCTATCTTCCACGTGAAGATACTCAGGTTACTGAAAATATAACCATCTTATAAATGAAAACACATGTTACAAAGATGCCTCTCGTCCTTTCATGTCCCTCACAGTGCTGTGCTGGATAATCAGAAATGTGATTGATGTATAAAGTAAAAGGAGGTCTAATATTGATTCTTTATAAACCATGTGTGGACAACAGACGATTCTTACAGCCTGTAGTGCAGCAGGTAATGTTCAATAAGTGTTCAACCACATTTTATGGCCTTCTTTCAAAGAATAAATCATATTTCACCCTTTTTATTTATACTGACACCATCTTTGGAATAAAGTGTAAAATATTACATATATATATATATATATATATATATATATATATATATATATATATATATATATATGTATACTTTTAAATAGTATTTTGTACTTTTATGCTAAGTGGCTGTAACATTAATTTTAGAGTCAACATCAGGGCTCACACTGTGCACATTCTGGAGAACAGAGATCCAATTCAGGCTTAAACTTCACAAAAGGTCAAAGTTCAGATAGAAGACAGCTTTGTGAAGACAGGCTGACTTTGTTCTTCAAATAGTTTAATGCTGTGGATCACTTCTGTTTACAGCATTTGGTCGAGGCTCCTTCTCTTCTTCTTCCTCCTCCTCCTCCTTTTCCTCCCTTTCCTCCTCCTCCTCCCTTTCATCTTCCTTCTCCTTCTCCTCCTCCCTTTCCTCCTCCTTTTCCTCCTCCTCCTCCTCCCTTTCCTCTTCCTTCTCCTTCTCCTCTTCCCTTTCCTTTACCTCCCTTTCCTCCTCCTCCTCTTCCTTATTTTCCTTTTCCTCCTCCTCCTCCTCCCTTTCATCTTCCTTCTCCTCCCTTTCCTCCTCCTCCTCCTCTTCTTCCTCCTCCTCCTTATTTTCCTTCTCCTCCCTCTTCCTTTTCCTTCTCCTCCTCCCTCTCCTCCTCCTCCTCCCTTTCCTCTTCCGTCTCCTCCTCATTCTACCTTTCCTCCCTCTCATTTTCCTCCTCCTCTTTTCCCTCCTACTCGTGGGTGCCTGCGTGTGCGCACATTCAAGTGTGTGTGTGCGTGTGTGTGCGCGCGTGTTCATGTGTTTGTGTGCGCGTGTGTTCGTGTGTTTGTGTGTGCGTGAGTGCGCGTGTTCATGTGTTTGTGTGCGCGTGTGTTTGTGTGTGCGTGAGTGCGCGTGTTCATGTGTTTGTGTGCGCGTGTGTTTGTGTGTTTGTGTGTGCGTGTGTGCGCGTGTGTTCGTGTGTTTGTGTGCGCGTGTGTTCGTGTGTGTGTGTGTGTGTGTGTGCGCGTGTGTTTGTGTGTGTGTGCGTGCGTTACTCACTCCACAGTCCTGCTCCATGCTGGTGGCTCCCTCATGGTCATGAACACACAGTTGGTGAGAATCGTGAACATGATGAACCAACTGAATATAGTTTGGATGAATTGAGGAAAAGCTCACGAACAAACAGTGGCTCAGTGAGCACTAGAGCAGTGATTCTTAACCATAAGTTAAGAAGACTGGGCCGCGAGCGCCACCTAGAGGGCCGCAAAAAGTTGCACCCACGGGCCGCGAAGTTGCGAAAGCCAATCAGCGTTGAGACGCTCCGCCCGCTGGCTGCTGCTGCTCTAGTCGCGCTGGAAGTTATCCAGACGGAGTCGGTGAAAGTCCCCGAGCTGTGTGAGCCTAGGGATGATGTTATGAACCCAGACACCAGGGCGTTAGATGTTACGACGTTTATGGGATGTCCACAGCAAGTTTAAAGCAGAACTAGTGGTTATTTTGTCCGTGGTGGATGGCGGAAATGATGTTTCCATGGAGTAAAGCCATCGATATAAGCCACGCCGCCTCTTAGGTGCGAATGAACGCAGCATAACAAGCTCCAATAAGCAGAAGAAGACTGACTTGTCTTGTTTACATACAGATAATAAATTCATGTCTTTGGGATCACATTGTTAAACAATAGAAGCATTTAAAATCTGTCATTATGACTGTTATTGTTCATTTGTCACCATATGAAGACCAACTGCTGGTTCTGTGATGCCAAAATATAAATATGAAGCATTAGTCATATTAATTCATTTGAAGATTATAAGGCTATTGTCATTTGCACTTTATTTCAAATGTGTATATATACAGTTTATTTAATTTGAAACTTATTATTTTGAATGTATTTATTTTATTACTACATATTATTTATAAGTGGATTTTATTTAGTTATAGAATACAAATCCAACCCAGAATGAGATCAATTAGTTAAACCAAGACAGTGTTAATATTTGAACTTTGAACTTGAAAAGTTGGGGTCAAAAAGGTTAAGAACCCCTGCACTAGAGGACTCAAGGTATCCCACAATGCATTGTGAAACATTGTGTATGACTAGGTGCTATTTACCATGATGGAGATGGCGTGAAGATAATATATTTAATGTGAGCAGAGCAGCGCTGTATTTAGTGACTTCCTGCCCCCATCTTCACAATAAAAGCCAAAGACAGGACTACAAACACACTGTGTCCCACATCAAGATAGCCCTAACCATAACACCACAAAACTACCAACTGACAACTTTAGGAAACAACCAATACAAAGTGACAGACAGGAAGTGAGGTCACAAAGGATATGAGCTCGTGAGGATCTGGATGGGGACGGTCCTTAGCAGGTTGAGCGGACTCAGCAGGAAACAGATCGACTGAGCATCAAACCTGTGAATTATGTTGTCTTTACTGAGCACGATGAACGTCTGCAGAGAGAGGTCAGAGAGAGAGACAGACAGGTCAGAGAGAGAGAGAGACAGGTCAGAGAGAGACAGACAGGTCAGAGAGAGAGAGAGACAGAGAGACAGATAGGTCAGAGAGAGAGACAGACAGGTCAGAGAGAGAGAGAGACAGAGAGACAGATAGGTCAGAGACAGAGACAGACAGGTCAGAGAGAGAGACAGAGAGGTCAGAGTGAGAGACAGACAGGTCAGAGAGAGAGAGAGAGAGAGAGAGACAGATAGGTCAGAGAGAGAGACAGACAGGTCAGAGAGAGAGAGAGACAGAGAGACAGATAGGTCAGAGACAGAGACAGACAGGTCAGAGAGAGAGACAGAGAGGTCAGAGAGAGAGACAGGTAGGTCAGAGTGAGAGACAGACAGGTCAGAGAGCGAGACAGAGAGACAGAAAGGTCAGATAGAGAGAGACAGAGAGACAGACAAGTCAGAGAGAGAGAGAGACAGAGAGGTCAGAGAGAGAGACAGAGAGACAGACAGGTCAGAGAGAGAGACAGAGAGACAGACAAGTCAGAGAGAGAGAGACAGAGAGGTCAGAGAGAGAGACAGAGACGTCAGAGTGAGAGACAGAGAGACAGACAGGTCAGAGAGAGAGACAGAGAGACAGACAAGTCAGAGAGAGAGAGACAGAGAGGTGAGAGAGAGAGACAGAGAGACAGACAGGTCAGAGAGAGAGACAGAGAGACAGACAAGTCAGAGAGAGAGAGACAGAGAGGTCAGAGAGAGAGACAGAGACGTCAGAGAGAGAGACAGAGAGACAGACAGGTCAGATAGAGAGACAGATAGGTCAGAGGTCAGAAGATGTTTCCATTAGTTTTTCTAATAGATTATATTATACTGTATTCATCCCCAGGGGGAAATTTCTTGAAGCAGCAGAAAAACATTTTTTACAAATATACAATACAATAAAATAAAATAAAATAAAAATAGCAAATTAAGAATTAAATAATAAAGGAAATTAAAATGTAAAAAATAAAATAAGAATTAAAGTGTATACAGTGTATCTAAAGTATAAAGTGACAGTGGTGCAAGGTTTGTTGATGTTCAGATTCAGGAGGATCTGGCCAGAGGAGATTTATTATGAAGTCTAATAGCAGTGGGCAGGAATGTTCTCCTGGATCAGGAATGTTCTCCTGTATCTGTCCTTGTGACAGTGGAGCTGAATCAGTCTGTTGGAGAATGTGATCCGCTGTCCCTGCAGCAGGTGGTGGAGAGGGTGGTCCGGGTTATCCAATATGGACAATAGTGTCTTCAGTGTCCTCCTCTCCACCACCTGTTCCTGATAGTCCTGTTTGCAGCCAATGATGGATCCGGCCTTCCTCACCAGTTTGGTGAGTCTGTTGGTGTCTCCGGCTCCAATGCTGCTCCCCCCCATCAGACTACGGAGAAGTCCAGAGCACTGGTCCAACAGCTGGTAGAACATCTCCAAACATCTCAGAGCACTGGTCCAACAGACTGGTACTACATCTCCAACATCTCAGAGTACTAGTCCAACAGACTGGTAGAACATCTCCAACATCTTGCTGCAAACATCGAAGGATCCAAGAGTGTTGATGTTGGCCTTCCAGTTCAGTCTGTTGTCGATGGAGACACCCAGGAACCTGTACTCCTAAACCATGTCCACATCCTCCTCCATCATGTCCACATCCTCCTCCACCATGTCCACATCCTCTCCCAGAACTCTCAGCAGTTGTGGAGCCGTTGTCTTCCTCCCGAAGTCCACCACCATCTCACTGGTCTCTCTGGTCCACATTCAGAAGCAGGTGATTTCTACCGGCCCGCTCCACAAAGTCATCCACTAATGCCCTGTACTCCACCTCCTGTCCATCCTTAATACACCCGACCACTGCAGTCATCAGAGAACTTCTGCAGATGCAGATGAGTTGTACTGGAGGTCAGTGGTGTACAGGGTGAACAGGAAGGGAGACAGAACAGTTCCCTGTGGGGCTCCAACATCACTGACCACCGTCCCAGACAGCACAGGACCCAGTCAGACATACCGTGGTCTGCCTGTGAGGTAGTCGGTGATCCAGGAGACGGTGGACGCGTTGACCTCCACCACCCACAGCATCTCACTCAGCAGCAGTGGTTGGATGGTGTTGAATGGAGAAGTCAAAGAAAATGATTCTCTCAGAGCCACTGGTTCCATCCAGGTGGACTGGGTTCGCTGCAGCAGGTAGTTGATGGCGTCGTCCACTCTCACACGAGGCTGGTAAGCAAACTGCAGAGGGTCCAGTGAGGATTTCACCTGAGGTCTAAAGTGAGCCGAGACCAGCCTCTCCAGCACCTTCATCACATGGGATGTGAGGGCAACTGGTCGGAAGTCCTTGACTTCTTTGGAACAGGGATCAGGCACGACGTCTTCCACAGCACCGGGACTTCGTCCTGTCTCTCAGGCTCAGGTTGTAGAGATGCTGCAGGACATCCGACCTGGTCACTCGTCACAGAGAAGGGGGGGGGGGGGGGGGGGGGAGTGGAAGAATCCTTTGTGCAGTTCACCAGGAGGGACAGTAGGGGAAGGTGTGTTGTGTGGGGGAGACAGATGAGGAAGAAACAGTTTAGCCCGTTGGCCCTCTCCAGGGATCCCCCTGGTTGTCTCCCTCCAATCTTGAAGCCAGTTATTTGCTTCATCCCGGTCCACACCTCCCTCACATTATGGTGGAGTTTGGCCTCCAGCTTCCTCCTGTAGGAGTCCTTGCACTCCCTGAGCTTCACCTTCAGGTTGCGCTGGACTCTCCTGAGCTCGTCCCTGTCCCCAGACCTGAAAGCTGCTTTCTTCTTATTAAGAAGTGCTCCCAGGTCACTTGTTGTTCGGGAAGCAGCGTACAGTCCGGGATGGTCCGTCATGCTGTTGATGTCCTCCCCATGTGGTCCACACAGCACATCCAAGTCTGTTGACTCAAAGCAGTCCTGTAGGGCGTCATTATCCCCCAGAGACCCTCTTCTAACAGTCATGGTGGTCACAGGCAGCCTCTGCACCAGAGGAACATACAGTACTTGGGTGCCAACAGGACCAGGTCGTGATCAGACCTGCCAAGGGGGAGAAGGGCAGGGGCACTGTATGCATCCTTAGCATTTGCATACAGTAGGTCCAGAGTTTTATTGTTCCGTGTGGGGTAGTCAACATACTGGTGAAAAGTGGGCAGGGCTTTATCCAGGTTGTACCAGGATGTTGACTCAGCAGTCCAGACACAGTAGAGTGGATGGTGTCCACTGCTTCCTCTGCGTCAGCTGATGGAAGCACGTAACCAGACACAGTAGAGTGGATGGTGTCCACTGCTTCCTCCAGGTGATGGAGGCACGTAAACTGCGACAATAATGGTGGACATGAACTCCCTCGGCAAATAACACACACGCATCCCCACAGCTAACAGTTCAATGTTCGGGCTACAGAAGCACTCCTTCACATACGTGGTCGGGATTGCACCACCTGTCGTTCACAGACAATGCAACCCCGCCACCTCTTACCGCTCTGTATAGCATCTCTGTCTGCCCGAACAGTCCTGAAGACGGGCATCGACGCACTGTGATCCGGAAAGTCCGCGTGCAGCCAAGTCTCCGTGAAACACATGAGGCTCCACGTACGGAAGTCCCTCTTAGTCTTAACCAGCACGCAGAGCTCGTCCGTCTTATTCGCCAAAGACGTCACGTTCTCCATTACAATCGCCGGTATCAAGGGTTTGTACTTCCTCGCCTGAGCTCTCCATTTAGCACCTGACCGGCAGCCTCAAACCCTTCTCCGCAGCTCCTCTGGGATCTCAGGCCTGGCGCCGGGCAGAAACTGCAGTTTGCTCAACGCAATCAGCTGATTGCGGGAATAGAGCATGGCCATTACGTGTAGCTCCCCGTTATAACCAGAAAGTAACAGAAAAGCCACGAAAAAAAAGTTACGGTCTGTTTTCCCACCGTAATTTAAACCAAACGTGAAAGAAAAGAGCGGAAAAGTGAAAAAAAGACAATAAATTAAAACACACACAGGCAGCCGCTGCGACAGGCAGCCGCTGCGACAGGCAGCCGCTGCGACAGGCAGCCGCTGCGACAGGCAGCCGCTGCGACAGGCAGCCGCTGCGACAGGCAGCCGCTGCGACAGGCAGCCGCTGGCACGGCGCCATCTTGCATTTTTAAGAGAGCGACTGACCTTTGATTGGTAGAAGGGATCCAAATCCTCCAATGGGGTGTTCAGAAGCTCAGGGGGTGGGTTTCCGTAGAAGAATGGGAGGAGCTTCCCAGCCTCCAGGTCAATGGCTGGTTTGGCCTGGTTGTTCTTTGTTACCTGTCAACCAGAGAGCCAGACAATCAGAGAGGAGGATTTGGTTTCACGTGTTAATGAACTGTAATATAAATGTACATTTTTAAACTTAAAGATATCCTTCTTCAGGCATTAGTCAGCATTGAGTTTGGACTCCTTGTGATTGGTGTGTTTTGCACCTCATTGCTTCTCCTCGTCTGTAGCTCCACCTCCTCAGCTTCACATTGTTGTTGTATCTTCCCAAGTGAAGCCAGTGTCAGGCGTCTGAAGACCTCCGCACCAACAGGGGGCAGCAGAGACGCCGTCCTGGTGTTCTGCAGCGCTGCTCGAACCCCACTGTCCCCCAGCAGCAGCCTCCTGTGTGGAGACAGACAGCTTCACACGGGACATGGACAGAGGTCTCCTGGACCAACACCTGTGTGGACTTTCTGTACCCCCTACCTGTATTTAAAGGGAACGTGTTTGAAGGCAAACCGCTGTCAAAGTCCCAGAGCGCAAATGAGATCCAAGCGCGTAATTTACTTTGATGAGCCTTTTACATCACAGCGTGAACTTTTAACCTCCACAAGTGGGCGGAGCTAGTCACCACCGTATCTCTACATCTAATTGGACTAAAGTTGCTAGTAAAGATCGGTCAATAATTACAGAAAATGGGGGAACCAGTCTGAGGCTGACCACAAGGAGGTAACGAATACATAGCTTCTAAAACCTGATTATTTCGTAGGTGATTGGTGTTACATAGTTTATCATGTTCTTTGCTTTACAGTTAACTACGTCATTTTAATATCTCTCTTTGGGTTAACACGCCATCAGAAGACCGTGAAACGGCTGTCCGCTGTGATATCCAGCCAATCCAAAGACGAGGATTGTAACCAATTAGATGTAGAGAAACAATGGTGACTGGCGGCTCCGCCCACTTACTGTCAAATAGAGAAGTTTTGGGAGCGAGCAGGCTAAAAAGTGCAAGCGACTTTTGCTCGCTTGCATTAAATAATCATTAATTAATTATATTAAAAGCGAAGAGTGCATATAAAATACTTTCAGTTGTCAAATAGAACCGTTTTCAGCCTGGATTTAAACATTGTCAGAGTTGAGGCCTGTCTCATATATTCTGGAAGACTGTTCCAGATTTTAGCATAAAAGTGAAACGCAGCCTCTCCGTGTTTAGTCCTGACTCTGGACCAGCAGGAGACCACTCCCTGAGCTTCTCAGAGCCTGAGATGGTTCATATGGCTCTAACATGTCACCCATGTACGTTGGTGCTAGACCATGAAGAGATGTGTACACAAGCAGAGCTGTTTTAAAGTCTATTATCTGAGCAACAGGAAGCCAGTGCAAAGACCTGAGCACTGGACTAATATGGTGGTATTTCCTGGTTCTAGTCAGGACTGGAGCAGCAGCGTTCTGGATGTTCTGCAGCTGTCTTACAGTTCGTTTAGAGCCCAGTGAGCAGGCCGTTACAGTAGTCTAACCTGCTGGAGAGAAACGCATGGATTAGTCTCTCCAAGTCTGGTTTAGACACTATTCCTTTGATTTTGGCAATGTTTTTTAGATGGTAAAAAGCTGTTGAAGTTATTGATTTAATGTGGCTGTTAAACTTCATTTATATAGTCCAATATTACCCCTAGATTTCTAACCTGATTTTTAGGTTTTAGAGAGAGTCTCAAGGTGACTGATAACACTTTCTCTTTGTTTCTGTGGGCCACAGACAATGATTTCAGTTTTGTCTGAGTTTAGCTGGAGAAAATAGTTTTGCATCAACACACTATATATATATATATATATATATATATATATATATATATATATAGTGTGTTGATGCAAAACTATATATATATATATATATATATATATACTATATATATATATATATATATATATATATATATATATATATATATACAGTATATATACACTGATCTGTTCGATACAGTGACAAAGTAAATCTACAGGCCCATATTCACCTGCCGTCAGTGAGACCTCTGTAATAAGATCCCATGGTCAACTGTGTCAAAGGCAGCGCTCAGGTCCAGCAGAACTAAGACTGAGACTTTGCCTGCGTCTGTGTTCAGGCGGATATCATTTGTCACCTTGATCAGAGCTGTCTCAGTGCTGTGGTGGGGCCTAAAGCCTGATTGGAAAGTATCAAAAGCATTGTTAGACAGGAGAAAGTCAGTAAGCTGTTGGTATACAACATTCTCTAGGACTTTGCCTAAGAATGGCAGGTTTGATATGGGCCGGTAGTTGTTCAGTACTTTGGTATCCAGACTGCTCTTCTTTAGAAGAGGTTTAATGACAGCAGTTTTTAAGGACTTTGGAAATGTTCCAGTCTGGAGTGAGATGTTGACGAGGTGAGCGAGTTGTGGTAACAAACTGCTCAGCACAGACTTTAGAAATCTAGTGGGTAAGTCATCAAGGCAGCACGTCGATGGACTCAGACTGCAGATGATCTCTTCGACTCTGTTGTCAGTGACAGGTATGAAATGTGTCAGCTCTAGGTGTCTAGCTGGCTGCAGACTAGATATTTGTGTCGTGGAATTTATGGCATGTTTAATGCCTTGAAATTTGTCATTAAAGAATATTGCAAACTTATTACACTTAGATATAGAATTGAGTTCTAAGGGCAGTGAAACAGGAGGGTTTGTTAATCTGTTTACTGTAGCAAACAGGTTTCTCGAGCAGTCCAGACGCTTTTCTGCTTGCTCCTCATTTTTCTACATTTTTTTCTGCTTTCTGCTTTTATTTTCTGCTTTCTGCTTTTATTTCTCTTTCTTTTTTGTGAAAATCTATGAGGGGATTACTCAATCTTCTCAACATGCCTGAAGGAGTAATGCAAACAAAGTCTCCCTGTGAAAGCTGTTGGATATGTCAACAAGAAATGTGTGCGCTACAGGGACGGATTTTTGCCTTAGAAACCGAAAAAGGACTTCAGGAAATGCTCCCAGCGGAATCCAGTGGTAAGAAGTCCACATTTACTTCCAAAGGAAAGGGTGAAAAAACTGCCACTTTCAACCTAAATCTAAATGATACTGTGTCTTTACCAAGACTCTGTAAATACACTTATAATGGACTTGGTGCTAAGCCGAAGCGAAGTCAAAATGTTGGTATCAATGGAGGATACGTAACATCACCCGGAATAAAGTTGACGAACAGATTTTTACCACTGTCAGAGCCAAATGTGACTGAGTATTACAAACAGAGAGGAAACTATAAAACCACTGAGAACCATGAAGCCAGTACAAAGCAGCAGATCGATAGAATAATTGTGCCGAGTGTCAAGGTCAAAGATACTCTTGTGCTTGGAGATGGAGCCATATCTAATATAAACATAAACAGAACAGCTACTTGCAGCTATCCAAGTGTCTCTGACATCACAAAAGTACTTCCTGAGGAACTGGCAAAACACCAAGGGGTGAAACAGCTGGTTGTGCACGTGGGTTCTGTGGATACCAGAAAGGATCGGTCTGAAATCTTAAAAAAAGACTTTAATAAACTATTTGAGAGTCTTGATGAAGTGGCAATACCCACGTTCATTAGTGGACCTCTCCCAAACGTCGACAACAGGATAAACAAATTCAGCCGGCTGCTTCAGTTGAACACATGGCTGTCCAAAGTATGCAAATCCAGAGGACTGCACTTCATTGACAACTTCAATTCTTTCTGGCAAAGAGGCGATCTGTTTAAAGGAAAAGGCCCACACCTGAACAGAGGTGGAGTGAGACGACTGACAGATAACCTCCTCCACGCTCTGAGGCGTCAGAAAAGGCCTAGACCGGATCCTGTGCTGCCATCGAGAGAAGAGGGGAGCGAGAGAAGGGCTCCTGCCTCGCCACCCAAGGCCCCAGTGAGGGATTCGATCTCAGCAACCACAGCAGCTCCTGCAGCATCCCGAACACAGGATTCAGATGCAGCAGCTCCTCCATCACCTTCACCACGGCCCTCACCACAGGCCTGGAACCCACCTACTGCATCTACATCCTCCAGAGACGCTTCACTTTTGTTCTTGTCTCCACCGTCACCCATGAAGCTTCCTGATTATCTTGAAAGCTTGGTAAAGTCAGGGATTAAAATGGTTCCCCTCACTCCAGACATGGCAAGATCAAGGATTCGTTGTCACACATGTATGTCAAGTTGGGTTTTTGTCCTGTCTCCATGTTTGTTTTGTGACTTCCTGTTTTATTTTGGAAATTAACTCTCCTCTCGTTTCAGGTTCCTTGCCCTTCCTCATGTGTCACCAGTCCGATTGTCTTCCCTGATTCCTGATTGTGTCCACCTGTTTCCCCACTTCCCTCATGTGTACTTATAGTCGGTGTCTCCTCTTGTCCTCGTCTAGTGTGTCAGGTCCTTCGTCCTGCACACACGCCTTGTGTCATGGTCAAGTCCAGGTCTCAGTATTGTCTAGGCCGAACCTAGTTATAGATTATTATTTTCTCCTTCCATCGCTGCGAGAGGGTTTTTGTTGGCTTCCCGTTTTGTTTAGCATTTCCTCGTTCATCCCTCTTCGGAGGAATTATTTGTTTCCAGGATTTTCCCTGTGATTTTCTGTTGAAAATAAATGATTGTTAGGAAAACCTCTACTCTGCGTCCGAGTCCTCCTCAACAGTTCCCGCTCCGTGACATTCATTCCCCAAAAAGGAATCACGCCCCTCTCCCTCCTCAGCCTCCTCCACCAGCCAAGACCACCCCAGCTCGGCCCCCACCACTGGTGCCCACAGCTGCTATTAACGGCGTCAATGCTGTTGTCTAGGACGCTGAGGGCCTCTGCGTTGCTAAACCCCATATCAACCGGAGGTCCAGGGAGAGAGTGTCTAAAACAATAACTACTGTCCAACCACATAGATTAGATAAGAGAGGGACACTCAGACTGTCTGATCAGAGAAATCTAATCCATATCCCCTGCAAGAACACAGCGTCCAGTTCAACTTGAGCTAATCTCAAACATGCAGTACTCAATGTCAGATCTTTAATTAACAAATCTTTTTTTAATTAATAGTTAATATCACTATTTACAAACCACCACAGAATTGTTTTATTGATGATTTTACTGAATTACTTTCAGTTGTGTGCACTGATTTTGACTGTTTAGTCCTTACAGGGGACTTGAATGTGCATGTGGATGTAGCCAAAGAACTCACTGCTGTCCTTGATATGAGCCCACCCACAACAGAGGGCACCCTCTAGATGTGCTCATTACCAAGGGTGTTATTATTTAAATGTGAATGTCGTTGATGTTGCTTTATCTGACCATGTTTGTGTTTTCTTTGACTCGTCTGTTACACCCAAACCAGCAGTTAGTCTGCAGTTGTTGGAAAAAGACTCATAAATGACGGCACAGGGACACCGTTTATGGAAATGATTAGGTTTGAAAACCCCATGTTCTAATGTTGATGATCTGTTGAACTCTTATACATCAAGTGTTTTACATGTTTTGGATACCATTGCTCCTGTCAAGGTTAGAATGGTTAAAAGTAGGCAAAAGGCACCGTGGAGAAAAGAAGACTCAGGACACAGAGAAGGGATTGCCGGAGAGTCAAAGCTCCCTGGTTCATTATGAGATTTACAAAGAAAGGTTATGTGCGTTCAACCAGACTGTGCGTAGAACAAGGGAGAGTTATTTTTCTGAAATCATCACCACCTACTTCACCATCACTACCTCCTCCACAATCACCACCTACTGCACCATCACCACCTAGTCCACCATCACCACCTACTCCACAATCACCACCTACTCCACCATCACCACCTACTCCCCAATCACAACCTACTCCACCATCACCACCTACTTCACAATCACCACCTACTCCACCATCACAACCTACTCCACCATCACCACCTACTCCACAATCACAACCTACTCCACAATCACCACCTACTCCACCATCATCACCTACTTCACCATCACAACCTACTCCACAATCACAACCTACTCCACCATCACCACCTACTTCACCATCACCACCTACTCCACAATCACAACCTACTCCACAATCACCACCTACTCCACCATCACCACCTACTCCACAATCACCACCTACTCCACAATCACAACCTACTCCACCATCACCACCTACTCCACAATCACAACCTACTCCACCATCATCACCTACTCCACCATCACCACCTCCTCCACAATCACAACCTACTCCACCATCAACACCTACTCCACCATCACCACCTACTTCACCATCACCACCTACTCCACAATCACAACCTACTCCACCATCACCACCTACTCCACCATCACCACCTACTCCACAATCACAACCTACTCCACAATCACCACCTACTCCACAATCACCACCTACTCCACAATCACAACCTACTCCACAATCACCACCTACTCCACAATCACCACCTACTCCACAATCACAACCTACTCCACAATCACAACCTACTCCACCATCACCACCTACTCCACCATCACCACCTACTCCACCATCACCACCTACTCCACCATCACCACCTCCTCCACCATCACCACCTACTTCACCATCACCACCTACTCCATCACCAACTCACAGATATAAAGACCTGGATGCAAACCAACTTCCTCAAACTCAACAGCAACAAATCTGAAATCTTCATCCTCATCTCCAAATCACTGAAGAAATCCAACCACAACTTCTCTCTCTGCATCGATGGCTCCTCTGTTTCTGCTTCCACAGACATCTCTAACCGTGGTGTCATCTTTGATCCAACCCTCTCATTTGAACGCCACTCAAGCACATCACATAAAACACCTTCTTTCATCTTAAAAACATTGCCGATCTAAGCCCCTCCCCCTCCTCTTCAGCCACCCAAACAATCATCCTCGTCTTCATCAGCTCTCGACTGGACTACTGCAACAGCATCCAGTATGGCACATCCACCATAAACATCAACAAACTACAATACATCCAGAGTTCAGCTACCTGTCTGCTCTCCCAGTCCACCAGAGATCACACCTCCCAGTCCTTCAAAACCTCCACTGGCTCCACCATACAGTAAAGAATTCAGATCAAGATTCTCCTCATCACCAACTGTGATGATGTCATCGCTTGTTTATATTGTTGTTGCTTCTGTTGCTTCTATTTTCACCAAAGTGAGCACCTTTTAAAGCACTATACAAATAAAATGTGTTACTATTATCATTATTATTTTTAAGGTAACATGAGCTCTATATATCATATACAAATATACATATATTTATTTTCTATATTTAAAGGGAATCACACTTACAGCTGCGAAGGACGAAGTCTCAGCTGATTGGCTCTCTTGAGAAGCTCCCCTCTCTCCTTCTTGCTCCTCCACATCTCAAAAAAGGACATTTTTCTACTTGTCATGGATGCACCCGTCTGTCCTCTGCATCCACCTGTTCACCGGTCCTGCCTGTCTGCCTGCCTGTCTTGTTGAGTCTCCAGTTGTCTGCTGCTCCTCATCTCAATGCACTGTTTTTATGTTCAGTCCACTCCTCTAGACTAAATGTCTGCAGCGTTAGGTCATCTCACACACACACACGCCTTGTTTTTGACATTAACCGACTTCCTGTTGTCTGCATATCTTCATCAGAACATAGTAATTTTTTCCTGGAAACAGCACGCACACACGTGCACGCACACACGTGCATGCACGCACGCGCACGCACGCACACACACGCACGCACAGAAATAAAGATCCTCTTTGTTTGTAAAATGAGAACGTGTCTCTATTCACTGCCAACATTCATCTGTTCGACACACACACACACGCACACACACACACACACAACCCTTAAATGCAGTTTACATCAGTTTCTGGTCTCTCACTGACTTTTCCTTTATAGGGATCATAGTGTGTTCTATAATTTACATAGTTGTAATATATTATACTCACTGTTATGATGTAATATAATCAGAATCAGAACCTTTTATTACCAAGTATGTTTTCACATACAAGGAATTTATCTTGGCGGGTGGTGCAACAATAGACAATAACATCAACAACAATCAACAACAATCAACACAGTGGGGTACCCGGGCTCTGTTAATGAGGGTCAGTGGGGACCCGAGCTCTGTTCATGAGGGTCAATTCAATTCAATTCAGTTTATTTTGTATAGCCCAATATCACAAATTACAAATTTGCCTCAGAGGGCTTTACAATCTGTACACATACGACATCCCTGACCTTTGACCTCACATCGGATCAGGAACAACTCCCCAAAAATAATCTTTGACAGGGAAAAAAGGGAAGAAACCTTCAGGAGAGCAACAGAGGAGGATCCCTCTCCCCGGATGGACAGATGCAATAGATGTCATGTGTACAGAATGAACAGAGTTACAGAGTTACATAAACACAATGTATGAATGGAACTCCAATCCATGAAACAGAAGGAGGTAGAGAGGAGGGGGGGCGGGGTGATCAGCAGGGCCAACGCGAGACCGGCTCACCAGGCATCAGACACCTCCAGGTCCAATGGACCCTATGAAATGTGAAGTCACAAAAACTCCGGGGAAGAAGCAGAGTTAGTAAGGTGCAATGGAGAGATGTAAATTCATCCATAAGGAGAGAGAGAAGAGGAGATAGGTGCTCAGTGTATCCTAAAACATCCCCCAGTAGCCTATAAGCCTATAGCAGCATATCAAGGGGCTGGACCAGGGCAAACCTGATTCAGCCCTAACTATAAGCACTATTAAAGAGGAAAGTCTTAAGTCTATTCTTAAATGAGGTGACTGTGTCTGCCTCCAGGACTGAAAGTGGAAGCTGGTTCCATAAAAGAGGAGCTTGATAACTGAAGGCTCTGGCTCCCATCCTACTTTTTTGGACTCTAGGAACCACGAGTAGCCCCGCATTTAGTGAGCAGCTCTCTAGTGGGGCAATATGGTACTACAAGCTCATTAAGATATGATGGTGCATCACCAATCAAGGCTTTGTAGGTGAGGAGAAGAATTTGAAATGTGATTCTTGATTTTACAGGGAGCCAGTGCAGAGCAGCTAATACAGGAGTCATGTGATCTCTTTTCTTAGTTTTTGTGAGTACACAAGCTGCAGCATTCTGGATCAACTGGAGGGACTTAAGAGACTTATTAGAGCAGCCTGATAATAAGGAGTTGCAGTAATCTAGTCTGGAAGTAACAAACGTGAACCAGCTTTTCTGCATCTTTTTGAGACAAGAAATGTTACGTAGATGAAAAAATGCAATCCTTGAGATTTGCTTAACATGGGAGTTAAAGGACAAGTCTCGGTCAAAGATAACTAGAGATTCTTCACAGTGGTGTTAGATGCCAGGGCAATGCCATCTACAGAAACCACATCACCAGATTATTGATCTCAGGGCCAGTAAAATAACTTCAGTTTTGTCTGAGTTTAACATCAGGAAGTTGGAGGTCATCCATGTTTTTATGTCTTTAAGACATGCTTGAATTTTAGCGAGCTGATTGGTCTCCTCTGGTTTGATCGATAGATATAATTGAGTATCATCTGCATATCAATGGAAGTTTATGGAGTGTTTCCTGATAATATTGCCCAAAGGAAGCATATATAAGGTAAATAAAATTGGTCCAAGCACAGAACCTTGTGGAACTCCGTGATTAACGTTGGTGGTCATTGAGGCTTCATCGTTTACAAATACAAATTGAGATTGATCTGATAAATAGGATTTAAACCAACTTAGTGCGGTACCTGAAATGCCAATCGACTGATCCAGTCTCTGTAATAGGATGTCATGATCAATGGTCTCGAACGCAGCACTAAGGTCTAACAAGACCAGTACAGAGATGAGTCCTTTATCTGATGCATTAGGAGGTCATTTGTAATTTTCACCAGTGCTGTCTCAGTGGTGTGGTGTTTTTCTAAATCCTGACTGAAACTCCTCAAATAAACTATTCTGATGTAGAAAGTCACACAACTGATTTGCACGTACTTTCTCGAGGATCTTAGAGAGGAAGGGAAGGTTAGAGATCGGTCTGTAGTTAGCCAACACCTCTGGATTAAGAGTGGGCTTCTTCAGGAGAGGTTTAATTACAGCTACTTTGAAGGAATGTGGTACATGCCCTGTTAGCAAAGACACATTAACAATATCCAACAGAGAGGTGCCAATTAAAGGCAACACGTCTTTAAGCAGCCTCGTTGGGATGGGGTCTAAGAGACAGGTAGACGGTTTAGAAGTAGAAACCGTTGAAGACAATTGGTCTAGGTTAATGGGAGAAAAGCTATCCAAATATACACCAGGGCATACAGCCGTTTCCCAGGCCACTCCTCTTGAGGACAGATCGGCACTGGTTGAGGGCAAGAGATCATCAATCTTGCCTTCCATCCATCCATCCATCCACTATCACCCGCTTATCCGGGGTCGGGTCGCGGTGGCAGCAGGTTCAGCAGGCCGACCCAGGCTTCCCTCTCACCCGCAGCACTTTCCAGCTCATTCTGGGGGATCCCGAGGCGTTCCAAGGCCAGCCGGGAGATATAATCCCTCCAGCGTGTCCTCGGTCTTCCCCGGGGCCTCCTACCAGTTGGTAGGAGGCCCCAACTGGTAGGAGTTGCCTTGCCTTTAATAGTTCAATTCTTTTTATTGAAGAAGTTCATGAAGTCATTACTACTGAGGTCTATAGGAATACATGGCTCCACAGAGCTGTGTCTCTCTGTCAGCCTGGCTGCAATGCTAAAGAGAAACCTGGGATTATTCTTATTTTTCTCTATTACTGATGGGGGACCCAGGCTCTGTTCATGAGCCCATTGCCGACAGGAAGAAACTGTTTGTGTGGCGTGAGGTCCTAATCCTGATGGACCTCAGCCTCCTGCCAGATGAAGGGACTCAAACAGTTCTTGTCCAGGATGAGAGAGTCAGCTTCAATCTTTCTTGCTCTTCAGGGTCCTTTAAGCGAACAAGTCCTGAAGGGACGGCAGATTGCAGCCAATCACCTCTCAGCAAAGCAGATGATACGCTGCAGATGATTTGCCCCACTGTGACACAAGTTCTGCTTTGACTCTTGCCAAATTTGCAGCTTTCTCCTTGGCTTCCTTATATATTTCCTCCACCAGAGCTTTCAAAGCCTAAAGGAAATAAGAGAACACTCTTGGAATGGCAAATATGAGGAAATAGGGAAAATGCTTCATGTACTCATATACACACCTGCCTAGTGGGGAGAACATAGGTAGGGTTGAAAGCTTTAACAAGCTTTCTGAACTCTTTGTCCTCGACAATAGTGAAGGGCTGGGAATCCTCAATCACCATATTACATTTCATTACATATCATTTAGCTGACGCTTTTATCCAAAGCGACATACAATAAGTGCGTTCAAACATGAGTACAAACTTAGAACAAGAATCGAGAAAGTACAATTTCTTCAATAAAGTTAAACTACAAAGAGCTATTAGTAAGAGCTATTTAAGTGCTGCTAAAGTGCTAAACTACAAAGTGCTATCAGTAAGAGCCATTTAAGTGCTGCTAAAGTGCTAAACTACAAAGTGCTATCAGTAAGAGCCATTTAAGTCCGGGAGGCAGACACAGTCACCTCATTCAAGAATAGACTTAAGACTTTCCTGTTTGATAGTGCTTATAGTTAGGGCTGAATCAGGTTTGCCCTTGTAGGCTTATAGGCTGCTGGGGGGAGTTTTAGGATACACTGAGCACCTATCTCCTCTTCTCTCTCTCCTTATGGATGAATTTACATCTCTCCATTGCACCTTATTAACTCTGCTTCCTCCCCGGAGTCTTTGTGACTTCACGTCTCGTAGGGTCCATTGGACCTGGAGGTGTCTGATGCCTGGTGAGCCGGCCTCCCATTGGCCCTGCTGATGCCCCGCCCCCCCTCCTCTCTACCTCCTTCTGTTTCATGGACTTGATGTTTTAGGATACACTGAGCACCTATCTCCTCTTCTCTCTCTCCTTATGGATGAATGTACATCTCTCCATTGCACCTTACTAACTGCTTCCTCCCTGGAGTCTTTGTGACTTCACGTCTCATAGATTTGGACCCCAATTTCATACAACAATGTATGTATGAAACAGAAGGAGGTAGAGAGGAGGGATGGCAGGGGGGGCCCTGCCATCCCTCCTCTCTACCTCCTTCTGTTTCATACATACATTGTCATATTCATGTAATGTGTTTATGTAACTTTGTAACTCTGTTCATTCTGAACACATGACATCTATTGCATCTGTCCATCCGGGGAGAGGGATCCTCCTCTGTTGCTCTCCTGAAGGTTTCTTCCCTTTTTTCCCTGTCAAAGGTTATTTTTGGGGAGTTTTTCCTGATCCGATGTGAGGTCAAAGGTCAGGGATGTCGTATGTGTACAGATTGTAAAGCCCTCTGAGGCAAATTTGTAATTTGTGATATTGGGCTATACACAATAAACTGAATTGAATTGGACATTTAGCCACTGAAATGAAGAATATAACAAAACCTAAAGGTTATGCTACAGCAAGTCAGCACCTGGGACAGAATCAGTCCTCCTTAAGCAACAACCAGCCAGAGTCTCCTTTCAGCAGCTTCATAGACGTATTCACTTGTGGAATTAGGAACCGTGGACTCACTGGGATTTTACCTAGAAGCGTTTATTAAAAATCATTTAGGTTCAAAGTTTTGGCCACAGAGAAATGACAAAAGAAAACACAGGAAATATAAAAGGAGTAAGTAATTCACATGGTTTTAACATTCACTGTGTCATAACTATAAACTTAAATGTTCGACAGTTTGTTACTTTGATTTATTACAGTCACAAAGATATTAAAAACTAAAAAGCACAAATTAAAAAACTTTACTGAAGCTATAGGAAAGGTTCTGTTTTAATATCAAGAATAACATAAACCAAGTGCTGCTTTATATTTTATAGCTACTTAACATTATCTGTGTGTGTAAATGCAGCAGACTGCACATTTTAAAAACTAGCTGAAAGTTAAACATTGAATAGCTTTGTTTTCATTCAAACACGCTCATTTGATTTTTAAATGAACGTCTCTCTCCTTGATTATTAAAAGAGGTCACTACAGATTTGTTGATTCAAAGGTCAACAGGTCGTTCATTTATGACTTCATGATCGAGAAAACAATTTCACCAAAAACAGCAGACAGGTGGAGTAGATGCAACCTTTGACCCTAGAACAGACAGGTGGAGTAGATGGTGACCTTTGACCCTAGAACAGACAGGTGGAGTAGATGGTGACCTTTGACCCTAGAACAGACAGGTGGAGTAGATGGTGACCTTGTGGCTGATCTCCTGAAGCAGCTCCTTCACGGCCACCTCCAGGTCCACCAGCTGCTCCGCCTTCACCTCCAGAGTCCGCTGGTTGTCTTCGTGAGACTTCTCCAGGTCTGTAAAACACAAAAACTAAACCTTTAACACTACAGTTGGCTGATTTTCCAATTTCACCACAATTGTAAGCAAAATAGCTGAAATGGCATTTATTTAAAAAAGAAATATAGATATATATATATATATATATATATATATATATATATATACTGTATATAGCTCCCGAGAGGATGGCTGGCTAGTCAGCTAGCTAGCTAGGTGTTCTTCTAGCAGAGAGGGGTTCTCAGGGTTCTCCTAACAGAGAGCGGCAGAGAGGGGTTCTCCTAGCAGAGAGGGGTTCTCTGTGTTCTCCTAACAAAGAGGGGTTCTCCTAGCAGAGAGGTGTTCTAGCATAGTGGTTCTCCTATCAGAGAGGGGCAGAACGGGGTTCTATTAGTAGAGAGGAGCAGAGCGGGGTTCTCCTCGCAGAGAGGGGTTCACAGGGTTCTCCTAACACAGAGCGGTAGAAAGGGGTTCTCCTAGCAGAGAGGGGCAGAGAGGGGTTCTCTTAGCAGAGAGGTGTTCTCTGTGTTCTCCTAACAGCAAGGGGCAGAAAGGGGTTCTCCTAGCAGAGAGGGGCAGAAAGGGGTTCTAGCATAGAGGGGTTCTCCTACCAGAGAGGGGCAGAAAGGGATTCTCCGAGCAGAGAGGGGCAGAGAGGGGTTCTCAGGGTTCTCCTAACAGAGAGGGGCAGAGATGGGTTCTCCTAGCAGAGAGGGGTTCTCTGTGTTCTCCTAACAGAGAGGGGCTCCCCTAGCAGAGAGGGTGAGGCAGAGAGATTGTTGGACCCAGTTCTGCTGCTGGCCAATGTCACGTTAGCATGAATGTATTGTGGAATTAGCAAGTCAATAAATAAATAAATAAATATAATTTAAAATAAAAGAGGCTCTCCAGAGCCTACAATCACATGACATCATCTCAAATGTATGTGATTATGATTGTGTCATCAACAACAGAGCAAGATGACACATTTGATGAGTAACTTTAGCCCTCTACTGATGAGTCTTTCCTTTGTTTAGCCTGGAGACATGAGGTGTGATGTCACCTTTGAGCAGCTGCAGTTTGTCACTGGCCTTCAGCAGCAGCTCTTTGGCTTCTAGCTGCAGTGACTCCGCCCTCTTCTTAGCATTAGCCACGCCCCCTGCCTTCTGAGCAATCAGCTGCTCCACTTTGGCATACTTCTTCTTCACCTCCGAGTCCAGATCCTACACACACACACACACACACACACAGCTGCTGATCAAGATGCAGATGTGACATGTCTTTCACAGAGCGACCTGTCTGGTGTATATGTATGGAGTCTGGTGTGTATATATATATACATATATATATATACATATATATATATATATATATATATATATATATATATATATATATATATGTTTGACAGGTGAACTCACCTTCTTCACTTCCTCAGCCACCTTTCTGATGCTCGCTGCGTCCTGATTGGTGCGTTCAGTGCTCACAGTGACATTCAGATCTTTGTCTCTCAGCAGCGTCACGTCCTGCTCGAGCCTCTGCAGCCTTTGGGTGGCGTTAGTCAGCTTCAACTCTGCCTGGGCCGTCTCCAACTGCACCTGAATGTAGCACAGACAGGCATTGTGTAACCTTCATGTTTCTAACGTCAGTATACAAATCCGGGATGTCAGTGAAGTAGACATTTAGTACACAATGTGATGGGATGTCAGTGAAGTAGACATTTAGTACACAATGTTACGGGATGTCAGTGAAGTAGACATTTAGTACACAATGTGACGGGATGTCAGTGAAGTAGACATTTAGTACACAATGTGACGGGATGTCAGTGAAGTAACCGTGTGTCAGTACTGACCGTGGACACCAGCTGGTTGGTGGTTTGGATGTCAGCGGCAGCCTGCTGGATGGCACTGTTGGCGGCAGTCTGAGCCCTCTCAGCTTCCTCTAGAGCGCGCTTCACTTTCACTGCAGAGTCCTTCACACCTGCTGCCTCCTCACTGACAAGCACAGGAAGTCACATTCCATCATCCTCCTCCTCCTCATCCTCCTTCTCATCAGGTTGTGTAAAATAATGAATGTATGGAGGTCGTAAATGGTCTCGGCTGAACCGGTAGGACCCACCTGGCTCGGCGGGCCTGGTCCAACAGGTTCTCGGCTCTCTGAATGTCGGCGGCGCTCTGCTGCAGGATGCTCTCCACGTTTCCCAACTCTCCCACCTTCTGCCGGATGTCGTCGGTCAGGTTCTGCAGCTGAGCCGGCGTAGTTGGCATCTGCATGGCCAGAACCTCGTTAGCCACTAACTCGATGCTCTCCAGGTCTGCAGCGTCCTCTGAAAGCACACAGACTGATTGGATCCAGACTCACAACCAGACTTCTGTTTCCTATCTGAGGCTAGGCACTGGGCTTATAGCTGGAGGTCCTCAAATAGAATAATTAAATTCACTGCTGCTCTTATTATGGTCATTATATTGTATATTATTTGCTGTCCTGAAGGTTTCTTCCCTTTTTTCCGTGTGAAAGGTTATTTTTGGGGAGTTTTTCCTGATTCGATGTGAGGTCCTGGGACAGGGATGTCGTATGTGTACAGATTGTAAAGCACTCTGAGGCAAATTTGACATTTGTGTTATTGGGCTATACAAAATAAACTGAATTGAATTGAATAATCCCATACAAGGGCTGGCTAGGCTAACATATTTATATCCCCAGGGGACTATAACCCAATACAAGGGATGGGTAACATAACTATATCACCAGGGACTATAACCCAATACAAGGACTGGGTAACATAACTATATCACCAGGACTATAACCCATACAAAGACTGGGTAACATAACTATATCACCAGGGGACTATAACCCATACAAGGACTGGGTAACATAACTATATCACCAGGGGACTATAACCCATACAAGGACTGGGTAACATAACTATATCACCAGGGGACTATAATCCCATACAAGGACTGGGTAACATAACTATATCACCAGGGGACTATAATCCCATACAAGGACTGGGTAACATAACTATATCACCAGGACTATAATCCATACAAGGACTGGGTAACATAACTATATCACCAGGACTATAATCCATACAAGGACTGGGTAACATAACTATATCACCAGGACTATAACCCATACAAGGACTGGGTAACATAACTATATCACCAGGACTATAACCCATACAAGGACTGGGTAACATAACTATATCACCAGGGGACTATAACCCATACAAGGACTGGGTAACATAACTATATCACCAGGGGACTATAATCCATACAAGGACCGGGTAACATAACTATATCACCAGGGGACTATAATCCATACAAGGACCGGGTAACATAACTATATCACCAGGGGACTATAATCCATATAAGGACTGGGTAACATAACTATATCACCAGGGGACTATAATCCATATAAGGACTGGGTAACATAACTATATCACCAGGGGACTATAATCCATATAAGGACTGGGTAACATAACTATACCACCAGGGACTATAATCCATACAAGGACTGGGTAACATAACTATACCACCACGGACTATAACCCATACAAGGGCTGGATAACATATCCTGTCATTTGTAATTTAAATATGTTGTACGATGAGAGCGTACGTGTAACCAGAGTCAAATTCCATGTATGTGCACACATACATGGCCAATAAAGCTGATTCTGATAACTATATCACCAGGGGACTATAACCCCATAGAAGGGCTGGGTAACATAACTATATCACCAGGGGACTATAACCCGTACAAGGGCTGGGTAACATAACTATATCACCAGGACTATAACCCATACAAGGACTGGGTAACATAACTATATCACCAGGACTATAATCCATACAAGGACTGGGTAACATAACTATATCACCAGGACTATAACCCATACAAGGACTGGGTAACATAACTATATCACCAGGACTATAACCCATACAAGGACTGGGTAACATAACTATATCACCAGAGGACTATAACCCATACAAGGACTGGGTAACATAACTATATCACCAGGACTATAACCCATACAAGGACTGGGTAACATAACTATATCACCAGGACTATAACCCATACAAGGACTGGGTAACATAACTATATCACCAGGGGACTATAATCCATACAAGGACTGGGTAACATAACTATATCACCAGGACTATAATCCATACAAGGACTGGGTAACATAACTATATCACCAGGACTATAACCCATACAAGGACTGGGTAACATAACTATAACACCAGGGGACTATAATCCATACAAGGACTGGGTAACATAACTATATCACCAGGACTATAACCCATACAAGGACTGGGTAACATAACTATATCACCAGGACTATAACCCATACAAGGACTGGGTAACATAACTATATCACCAGGACTATAACCCATACAAGGACTGGGTAACATAACTATATCACCAGAGGACTATAACCCATACAAGGACTGGGTAACATAACTATATCACCAGGACTATAACCCATACAAGGACTGGGTAACATAACTATATCACCAGGACTATAACCCATACAAGGACTGGGTAACATAACTATATCACCAGGGGACTATAATCCATACAAGGACTGGGTAACATAACTATATCACCAGGACTATAATCCATACAAGGACTGGGTAACATAACTATATCACCAGGACTATAACCCATACAAGGACTGGGTAACATAACTATAACACCAGGGGACTATAATCCATACAAGGACTGGGTAACATAACTATATCACCAGGACTATAATCCATACAAGGACTGGGTAACATAACTATATCACCAGGACTATAACCCATACAAGGACTGGATAACATAACTATATCACCAGGACTATAACCCATACAAGGACTGGGTAACATAACTATATCACCAGGACTATAACCCATACAAGGACTGGGTAACATAACTATATCACCAGGGGACTATAACCCATACAAGGACTGGGTAACATAACTATATCACCAGGACTATAACCCATACAAGGACTGGGTAACATAACTATATCACCAGGACTATAACCCATACAAGGACTGGGTAACATAACTATATCACCAGGACTATAATCCATACAAGGACTGGGTAACATAACTATATCACCAGGGGACTATAATCCATAGGACTGGGTAACATAACTATAACACCAGGACTATAACCCATACAAGGACTGGGTAACATAACTATACCACCACGGACTATAACCCATACAAGGGCTGGATAACATATCCTGTCATTTGTAATTTAAATATGTTGTACGATGAGAGCGTACGTGTAACCAGAGTCAAATTCCATGTATGTGCACACATACATGGCCAATAAAGCTGATTCTGATAACTATATCACCAGGGGACTATAACCCCATAGAAGGGCTGGGTAACATAACTATATCACCAGGGGACTATAACCCGTACAAGGGCTGGGTAACATAACTATATCACCAGGACTATAACCCATACAAGGACTGGGTAACATAACTATATCACCAGGACTATAATCCATACAAGGACTGGGTAACATAACTATATCACCAGGACTATAACCCATACAAGGACTGGGTAACATAACTATATCACCAGGGGACTATAACCCGTACAAGGGCTGGCTAAATGCATTGAAGAAATCAACAACTGGATGTGCCAGAACTTTCTTCAATTAAATAAAGATAAAACAGAAGTAATTGTTTTTGGTCCCAAAGATGAACGATTGTAAGTCAGCACTCAGCTTCAAATCGCTGATGTTAAAAACCACAAACCAAGCCTGAAGTCTAGTTGTAGTTCTGGATTCAGACCTTGACCTGAACAGCCATACAACCTCACGCCACACAAACAGTTTCTTCACATTGGCAGTCGGGCTCATGAACAGAGCCCGGGTCCCCCACTGACTGACTGTCATCCCCAGGACAATTTCCTACCGGTCACTCCCCTGCACATCACTTAATTTTTCACTTTAAATACACTTTTAAATGTACACTTACATTTCACTGTTTAAATAATGTTACATGTTAGTCTGTGGACTTTATTTTATATTCTACTGTAAATGTAATATGTTTCAATTGTGTTGATTGTTGTTGATTGTTCAATGTTATTGTCCAATGTTGCAACACCCGCCATGACAAATTCCTTGTATGTGAAAACATACTTGGCAATACAAGGTTCTGATTTTGATATCAAGATATTTACAAAATCAGCCTACCATCACCTGAAGAATATATCAAGGATTAGAGGACTTATGTCTCAACAGGATTTTGAGAAACTTGTCCATGCGTTTATCTTCAGTTGACTTGACTACTGTAACGGTGTGATCACAGGTCTCTGTAAAAAGTCAATCAGAAAGCTGCAGCTCGAGTCATCACTAAGACCAGGAAAGTGGATCACAACACTCCAGTTCTGAGGTCTTTGCTCTGACTTCCTGTCCAACAAAGAACTGGTTTATGAAGCACTGAATAGTTTAGGGTGTGATGTGCTGCTACCTTATGAACCATCCCGACCCCTCAGGTGGTCTGGGACTGGTCTACTTCCTGTTCCAAGAGTCAGAACTAAACATGGCGAAGCAGCGTTCAGGTCTTCTGCTCCACATATCTGGAACAAGGTCCCTTAACCCTTGTATGGTGTTCGGGTCTGTGGGACCCGTTTTCATTTTTCATCGAAACAAAAATAATGATTCATTATTTTTTTAAGCTCAAACTTAATGGCCTTGGCTCATTTTCTGCGAAGAACATATCAGATAACATTTTCATCGACCGCACACCGTAACCCCCCCCTACACATTTATATTACACACAGGGTGTTCGGGTCCACTGGACCCGGGATAATAAAAGTGTGGAAATTGTAGGTCCTGTGTACCTTCAGTCTGTCCTCCTCATGTCTGGGCCTGCTGTAAGTGTGTGTGTGTGTGTGTGTGTGTGTGTGTGTGTGCGTGCGCGCTCGAGAGCCCCCGCCGTTCCCACACAAGTTTGCAACATTGTTGCAAAAGTCAAGCACTTACACCTGCCTGCTCTCACATTCCCACACGTTTTACCCTCTGTGTGTGTGTGTTCACGCGCCCGTGCGTGCGTGTTTGTGGGCCTGCTGTAAATCAGTGTGTGTGCGCACACGCACGCACACGACCGCTGTTCCCACACAAGTTTGCAACATTGATGCAAAATTCAAGCACTTACACCTGCCTGCTCTCACATTGCCCCCTCTGTCTCACGGGAACCAATCCTTATTTTCTAACCCAACTGAAAGTTTGGGGCGGGACACTATAAATATAGCTTTGCCAGTGTGGTTCCTTATCACACTGATCAAGATGGCCAAAAGATTCTCTGTTGAGAGGGCCTTGGAATTGATTTTTGAAGAGAGAGAAGATGGTGATGAAGTAGATGAAGAAGTGTCAGAATATGAAGATCATATTTCTGAAAATTCAGAGTCTGACTTAGAAGAAGAGGATGAGATTGAGCATCAGCCCAAAAGAAGACGAGCCACAGGACCAGCCCATCAGCAGCCAGCCCCAGCCCGTCAGCAGCCAGCCCATCAGCAGCCAGCCCCAGCCCATCAGCAACCAGCCAGTGAAGAAATATGGATGTCAAAGAATGGAGAAATTGAATGGTCTTTTTGCCCAAGAAGTAAGCCACCACGCATGGCTGCCAATGTGATTAGGATGCAACCAGGGCCAACACGAATGGCAGTTTCTCATGTGCATGACATCATGTCTTCTTTTGAGCTTTTCATTCCAGATGTCATCCAGAAAATTATTCTGGATTGCAATAATTTAGAAGGAAGACGTGTTTTTGGCGAGAGGTGGAAGGAGATGGACCAAACCCATTTATATGCCTACTTTGGGCTTCTTATTCTTGCTGGAGTTTTCAGGTCCAAAGGGGAATCCACAGAATCCCGGTGGAATGCGGAAACTGGCAGAGAACTTTTCCGTGCAACAATGTCTCTGCAAAACTTCCAAATAATTTCCCGGACCATCCGGTTTGATAACCGAGAAGACAGACTAGCTCGACGGCAGGGAGACAAGCTAGCTGCTATCAGGACAGTGTGGGACAAGTGGGTGCGACGCCTCCCCCTGTTTTACAACCCTGGGCCTAATGTCACCATTGATGAGCAGCTGATGCCATTTAGGGGCCGCTGCCCCTTCACACAGTACATACCATCGAAACCTGCCAAGTATGGTATAAAGATCTGGGCTGCCTGTGATGCGACTTCCTCTTATGCTTGGAATTTACAAGTATACACTGGTAAAGCTGATGGAGGACGCCCTGAGAAAAATCAAGGGATGAGAGATGTCCTGGACATGGCTCAGGGACTCAGTGGACATAATATCACATGTGACAATTTTTTTACATCGTACAAGCTGGGACAGGAGCTTCTAAAGAGGAAGCTGACCATGGTAGGAACAATGAGAAAAAAACGGTCTGAGCTCCCTCCTCAATTGCTGCCTACAAAGAACAGGCCTGTCAACTCGTCCAAGTTTGTCTACACGGCTGACACGTCCCTGGTATCCTATGTGCCAAAGAAAACCAAGAATGTGGTACTCATGAGTACACTGCACAGGGATGGAAGAATCTGTGGCCTGGAGCATCAGAAACCAGAGATAATCATGGACTACAATGCCACAAAAGGAGGGGTGGACAACATGGACAAGCTGGTGTCTGCCTACAGCTGCAAGAGGAGGACCCTACGCTGGCCACTGGTGATTTTCTTTGACATTCTGGACATCTCGGCGTACAACGCCTTTGTCATCTGGATGGCATTGAACCCAGAGTGGAACAGGGGGAAGCTCCAGAGGAGACGCCTCTTTCTCGAGGAACTTGGAAAGGCACTGGTGAAACCACAAATCCTGAGAAGACAGCATGTTCCGTGAACCTCAGCCTCTGCAGCCACCCAACCTACAGAACCACCATCTGCAGAGCCTGAGGTAAGTGTGTGATGCTGTTGCAGTATATGTTTGACACTCATACCTTGCGAGACAGAGGTTTTAGTAAAATTCATGATCTTTTCATCTTTCTAGGTTGCGGCCGGCAGCAACAAAAAGAAACGCTGCGAAGTGTGTGGACCCAAGACGGACAGAAAGACGCAATATACATGCATCAAGTGCAAGAAGTACATATGTAACACACACACAGTAAAACTCTGCCACTCATGTGTTGAATAGGCTGGTGTTGTATAGGCTGGTATGAAAAGGTAATGTTTTCAACAATGTAATGTGTTCAATGTAAACTGTGTGTTGTGTTATGTAAAATGACCTGATTACTAATGAAATTCAGTGAAATTCAAATAATAATATCAATAGTTATGAACAACCTTGCTACATTTGTAAATGTGTTGAATTTTGTCCACTCACATCTTGATTATAATTGATTTTCTTGATTTTATCAACAAAACCCCAAAAAACGAGTAGCACTTTAATTTGTAAATGTGTGATAACAAAGTTAAAGGGCAAATATTAACCATATTTGCTGTTTATATTGCTTCTAATTGGGTTGAAGAAAACATCTGTTGAGTATTTTAACATAAAATAGTTTGATTGTGTTGAATTAAATACACCCAAAAATACGGCGGGTCCAACAGACCCACAACACCTGCTGAGTAACAAAACAATGAACACCATACAAGGGTTAAAGCTGCAGGTCTGCTGAGACCCTCATAGACCCTCAGAGGCCCTCAGCTCCTTTAAATCCAGATGGAAGACTTTTCAGTTTGCTGTTGCCTTTAAGTTAACCAGATTCAGATTTATAGGCTTATAGGCTGCTGGGGGGCGTTTTAGGATACACTGAGCTCCTATCTAAAAAACCCTCTGAGGTAAATTCGTAATTTGTGATATTGGGCTATATAAAATAAACAGAATTTAATTAATATGGTCTTAATATGGTGATAATACGATGTTATTAGTTAATATTGTCTTATTATTGTCTTAGAATGTGACTATTGTTGTCTGCCACAGATTCTGCATCTCTCTCTCTCTCTGAGCGTGAGCACGGAGGTTGGGAGCTGAGAGCGGTGTGTCGTGAGTTAATGGTGGTTTCCGTCTGTTTTTTCATAGTGAGAGTAGTAGACAGAGAGCAGTGTATGTGGTGGTGTTGTGTGGGGTTAATGTGTGCACAAAGGGGTTTGGTGGGTTCCTGTGTATGTGTTGGCGCAGCCGGCCGGCGCGTGCTAACGGCGCTATGGACCTGAGCTGGCTGACGCGGAAACATGGCGTACGGATCGCGCCCGGCTTTCCGTGCTCAGTGGAGGACTGCAGCCTGGCAGTGGCGGAGGTGGTCGGCCACGTGGTCATTTTCCTGGAGAGTGTGAGCAAGGCCAACACGGTGGTGGAGAGAGGGGTCGTGGTGTTTGATACGCATGTCCCCGCTTCTCCTCACACCCGCAGTTATGGTGACGGTGGCGAACGCCCCGCCGTTCGTTAAGGACGAGGTTTTAGTGAGAGAGCTGTCAAAACATGGGAGGGTTACATCCCAGGTGAGGAAGCTGTCTTCTGGGTGCAGGTCTCCATTATTAAAGCATGTGGTGTCGCACAGGAGACAATGCTTCGTGGTTCTCAGCAACAGGAATGAGGAAATGAACATCTCATTCACAGTGAGAGCTGATGATTTTCTTTTTGTCGGTTTTGCAACGTCTAATAATATGAAATGTTTTAATTGTGGGAGGGAGGTACATCTGAGCAAAGCCTGTCCTCAGAAGAAAGCTGATGGGTAGGATGGCGCCAAGAAGAACGAGGACGGAGGGGACAAGGAGGGGGGTCAGGAGCAACAACAGAAGGAGGTGGGTGGGGTGCAGCAGGTGAGCACAGAGGGGGGAAGTGGGGTGCAGCAGGCCGAAGTAGAAGGGGCAGAGGTGGGCCAGCAGGGGGAGGAAGAAGGGCCAGAGGTGGGCCAGCAGGTGGTGGAAGAAGAAGGGGCAGAGGTGGCCAAGGAAATGGAGGAGGAGAGGGCAGGTTTTGTACGGCAGGTGGAAGAAGAGGGGGCAGGGGCAGCCCAGGGGAGCACACATATTCAGGAGGACAGCCAGGGGTGTACCGGAGGGCAGGTGGAGGTGGTCAGGAGACAGGAATTAGGAGGAGGGGAGGAAAAGTGTGGGCAGGACAAGGAGGTACTGTTAAAAGACAGTGAGGTTGGCATGGAGGAGGGTGAGGAGAAGCTTCACCGTCTGAAGAGGACAATCAGGGAGGACGAGGAAGGCTCACAAGCAAAGAAGGGGGCTTCGGGCAAAGGGAACGCACAGGCTGAGTCCAGTATGGAGGAGGACTCTGAGTCAGAGAGTGGATCCTCTGATAACAGTGACTCTCCAAGAGAGTATAGTTTGGGCAGACTGAAGTGGTTTCTCTATGACACTAAGAACAAGAAGTGTAACGATAGAGAACCACTTCTCTAATATGCAGAAACTCTTGAAATCTATGCGGCTCCACATGTACAACAAAACCAAGAAAGGTTTTACACCTCAGGAGATCTACAGACTGGACTGGGAGATCTACAGATCGGGGCGAAAATTAATAAAGAGCTGAAGGAGGAGGCTGCACGTCAAGCACAGGGGGCCGGAGATCCAGAGGAGCAACCGTGAGGAGCGACCTTGAGGAGACTGATGCAGGTAGCCGGTCCTGGACTGGGAGGCGTGTCACGGTGGCTTCCCTGCTCGGAGGACAAGGACGAGGAGGAGGACGAGGAGGAGGACGAGATGGAGATGCTGCAGGAGGGTGACGGGAGAGGAAACTCCCGACTCCACAGAGACTTTACCGGAGCTGTACAACTGAGTGGGGTCTCAGGACCACCGCTCAGGGACATGAATGGTGTGACGGTGCACAGAAACGCCAGCGAGCCAACAGTGAAGGCAGAAGCCTTTAGTTGTTGTTGTTTGTTTTTTATTTGTTATTGTTATTGTATATTTTTGTATGATGTGTATACAGGCGGTTTTATACACTGAGTGATGATTTCTTTGGGTCTTTGGTTTGATGGTTGTCAGACGGATTCAGAGATTCTCTCTGTTAAAAAAAATGTTGTGCTGAATTGTGAAGAACCAACTTGATCTACAACAGCAGAAAGTCACATGACTGAACAGCAACAGCAAGAAGTCACATGACGTACGTGTGAGGAAGTCCCGGATCTGCCTGATGAGGCCTCTCAGCTCCTCGTTGCTCTGCTGGACTTTCTGTTTGGTCCTGTTAGTCTTCATCAGGACGTCCTGAGCACTCAGCTTTGCCTCGTCCGCTTTCTCCTTGGCCTCCGACACCTGCAGACAACACACAGGTGAGAAAATCCCCACAGTCTACTTGAACCAGAACCAGCTCAGACCAGAACCTGTCAGAACTAGCACAGATCAGAACCGGTCAGAACCAGCACAGACCAGGACCCGTCAGACTCACCATCTTGGAGAGTTTCTCCACTTCCTCCATGGCACTGATGATCTCCTGCTCAGAGTCTCGGGTCTTCCTCCAGATACTGCTGGCCGCCGTCTTCACGCCGTCACACCCATCACCTCCACACCAGGTCCAATCCTCAGAGTCCACACATCCCAGACCTCCACAGGGAGAGGACCAGCATGAGTGCTGACCTGATGATGGACTGCCGCAAGTCTTTGAGAACCAGGACGGACCAAAAAATAAGTGTTTAAAAGTTAAGATTTAAACTTAAAATGTTAATACTCCTAACATAAGTATAATATATTGTATGTTTAGAAAACCAACAAATAAAAATAATGAATGGAGACACTCAGATTTCATCTCTAATGAAGATTGATTTGATAAAATGAAGTTCCGAACAAACTTCACAAAGGAATACAAAGTTAACCTAAAGTAAGTCTGAATACAGTATAGATACAGTGATTACAGTATAGATACAGTGATTAAAGTATAAATACAGTGATTAAAGTATACATACAGTGATTAAAGTGATTAAAGTATAGATACAGTGATTAAAGTATACATGCAGTGATTAAAGTATAGACAGTGATTAAAGTATACATACAGTGATTAAAGTATACATACAGTGATTAAAGTATACATAGTGACTAAAGTGATTTAAGTATAAATACAGTGATTAAAGTATAGATACAGCAATAAAAAGTATAGATACATTGATTAAACTATAGATACAGTGATTAATTCAATTCAGTTTATTTTGTATAGCCCAATATCACAAATTTGCCTCAGAGGGCTTTACAATCTGTACACATACGACATCCCTGACCTTTGACCTCACATCGGATGAGGAAAAACTCCCCAAAAATAAACTTTCACAGGGAAAAAAGGGAAGAAACCTTCAGGAGAGCAACAGAGGAGGATCCCTCTCCCCGGATGGACAGATGAATAGATGTCATGTGACCAGATGAACAGAGTTACAGAGTTACATAAACACATTACATGAATATGACAATGTGTGATGATTAAAGTGATTAAAGTATAGATACAGTGATTAAAGTGATTAAAGTATAAATACAGTGATTAAAGTATACATACAGTGATTAAAGTGATTAAAGTATAAATACAGTGATTAAAGTATAGATACAGTGATTAAAGTGATTAAAATATAAATACAGTAATTAAAGTATACAAACAGTGATTAAAGTATACATACAGTAATAAAAAGTATAGATACAGTGATTAAAGTATAAATACACTGATTAAAGTATAGATACACTGATTAAAGTATAAATACAGTTATTAAAGTATAAATACAGTGATTAAAGTATAAATACAGTGATTAAAGTATACATACAGTGGTTAAAGTGATTAAAGTATAAATACAGTGATTAAAGTATAGATACAGTAATACAAAATATAGATACACTGATTAAAGTACAGATACAGTGATTAAAGTATACATACAGTGATTAAAGTATAAATACAGTGATGAAAGTATAGATACAGTGGTTAAAGTGATTAAAATATAGATACAGTGATTAAAGTGCTCACCTTGTGGCTGATCTCCGAGAGGTCCAGAGTCTGCAGCTCTCCGGCCAGGTCGTCCAGTCTCTGAGCATGCTCAGTGTGTCTCCTCAGGAATTCCTCTCTGGTTTGGTTCAGTTTGTCCACTGTGAGTTGCCGTAGAGCGCTGGAGGTTTCCACCGCGCTGCCGGGATCAATGGTGGAGGCGTTCGCTCGGACTTCAGCTGCCAGAGACTTCTCTAAGTACTTTGAGACGCTGTCTGTGGCCCCTGGGGACATACAGGAAGTGCACATCAGATGATTGCTCCACAGTTTAGTGAAGATATATATATAAATACACACATACACACATATATACAAGACTGGAACATTTAGAATTAAAGGAACCGCAATAAGTTGGTTTAAATTCTGTTCATCAGTTGGTTCTCAGATTGTAAACGATGAAACCTATATAAACAACAATGTTAGTCACGGAGTTCCACAAGGTTCTGTGCTAGGACCAATTTTATTCACCTTATATATGCTTCCTTTGGGCAATATTATCAGGAAACTTTCATTGTAATGCAGATGATACTCAATTACTATTATTATACCTATCAATAAATCTATTATTATATATATATATATATATATATATATAACATTGTATTTATTATTAAATCTATTATTACATCTTTCATTATATCTATTATTATAACTATTATTATATCTATTATTGTATCTATTATTACATATATTATTAAATCGATTATATATTATATCTATTATTACATCTATCATTATATCTATTAAGATATCTATCAAAATATCTATCATTATAATCTATTAATATAATAATAATAATTATTATTATAATTCTAATAATAATTAAGAAGGTTGGCGTACAGATGAAAAAAAAGTTTTTCAGCCAACAAACCCTCACAGACGACCTGAACGTCTTCTACTGCAGGTTTGATAAGCCCACTTCCAATGCCTCCACCTGTCAGTGGATCAGTAACTTCCTAACAGACAGGAGCAGGTGAGGCTGGGAAAAACCACATCCAGCACCCGGACCATCAGCACTGGCGCCCCCCAGGGATGTGTGCTCTCCCCACTGATCTTCTCCCTCTACACCAACGACTGCACCTCAGAGGACTGTCTGTTAAACTCCTGAAGGTCTAAGACACGTCTGTTAAACTCCTGAAGTTCGCAGACGACACAACGGTCATCGGCCTCATCAGGAACGGTGATGAGTCTGCGTACAGACGGGAGGTTGAACAGCTGGTTCTCTGGTGTGGTTAGAACAACCTGGAGCTGAACAAGCCCAAAACTGTGGAGATGACAGTGGACTTTAGGAGGAGCCCCCCAACACTGAGGAAGTACAATATGCCTCAGGAGCTGCTGATCCTGTTCTACTCCACCATCGGCCACTAAACAGGACCGAGACAGACCACAACGGATAGTCAGGTCTGCAGAGAGAGAACTGTGAAGGGTCTGTAGTGATCTTTCCAGCCCGCTTCCTGACTTGGTTCAAGCCTGATAGAGGGCAGGCTGGAACCAAGTCAGGAAGCGGGCTGGAAAGATCACTACAGACCCTTCACACCCTGGACACAAGCTGTTCCAACTCCTCCCCTCTGGGGGCGCTACAGAGCACTGTACGCCAAAACCCCGACATAGGAACAACTCCTCCCCTCTGGGGGCGCTACAGAGCACTGTACTCCAAAACCAGCAGACACAGGAACGGCTTCTTTCCATTGGGAGGCGCTACAGAGCACTGTACGCCAAAACCAGCAGACACAGGAACAGCTTCTTTCCACTGGGGGGCGCTACTGAGCACTGTACGCCAAAACCAACATCCATCTGCACTATCACCACTTTCTGCACTAACTATCCCCAATTCATTGTCACTGTTGTTGTTTTTATATTGCACATACATGTTGCTACTCTGTTGTCTTTAATGTCTTTTTATATTCATCCTGTTATTTGTAATTTAAATATGTATGTACGACGAGAGCGTTCGTGTAACCGGAGTCAAATTCCATGTAAGTGCACACATACATGGCCAATAAAGCTGATTCTGATATCTATTATTACATCTATTAATAAATCTATCATTATATCTATTATTATATACTATTGTCATATCTATCATGATATATAATAACATATCTATTATTATCTATCATTATATCTAATAATATATCTATTATTATATCTATCAATAAAGCCAGATTAAAAACCAACCAGTTAGTTAAACTTCCAATCACGTGAATGTGGTGTCTAAAAAAGGGTAATAATAATAATAATAATTCTCTCTGTACCTATATTTCCTGAAGGCAGCGTGGCCGTTCTGATGTGAGGTTAAAAGGTCAGGGATGTCATATGTGTTCAGATTGTAAAGCCCTCTGAGGAGTGTTTGTGATTTTGGGCTATACAAAATAAACTGAAATGAAGTCCTCAGCCTTCTTTGTTATGCTGTCACTCATGATGCCACGCCCCTCAGTGGATGCCAGGCCACATTAAGGCCATAAGTCTAAAACTGAAGCAAACCAATCTAACATTTGCTAACTCAAATATTAACATATTAAATATTACAATTAAAATAAGTATTTTATTCAAAACAGTAGTAGTAATAGTATTAGTGGCAGTAGTAGTAGTCGTGTTGTAGTCAGTCCTCACATACAACACAATGAGTAAAGCCTCTGGTCCAGTTTAACAGTTTGACAATAACAGGTTCCAGTATGTTTCCAGGCCAGAAGAAGAACTAAAGAGATTAATTAAAACCGTCTGGTCACAAGAACCCCCAACTGACCCTTGACCTTTAACCCCTCTCACCTTTGATGTCAGAGTTCTTGATGAACTCAACCTGATCCTGCAACTCTTGAACTGTCCGCTCCAGTTTCTGTGCATCCGACGTCACAGATTCCAGTTTAGTTTCTGCAGCCGAGTCTTCGTCCTCCACCTGGACCAGAGTCTGTTCAGTGTGGTTCAACATCCGGCTCAGGGCCCCCATCAGGTCACTGAGACAAACACATAGATACAACACATTAGGCCAGTTGCAGGTCGTTTAAATTCTAGATTACTCAATTATATCTATCGCTCAAACCAGAAGAGACCAACCAGCTCGCTAAACCAGCTCGCTAAACTTCATGCATGTCTTAAAGACATAAAAACATGGATGACCTCCAACTTCCTGATGTTAAAGTCAGACAAAACTGAAGTTATTTTACTGGCCATGAACACCTCAGAGATCAATAATCTGGTGATGTGGTTTCTGTAGATGGCATTGCCCTGGCATCCAACACCACTGTAAAGAATCTCTAGTTATCTTTGACCGAGACTTGTCCTTTAACTCCACGTTAAGCAAATCTCAAGGATTGCATTTTTTCATCTACGTAACATTTCAAAAATCAGGCACATCTTGTCTCAAAAAGATGCAGAAAAGCTGGTTCACGCGTTTGTTACTTCCAGACTAGATTACTGCAACTCCTTATTATCAGGCTGCTCTAATAAGTCTCTTAAATCCCTCCAGTTGATCCAGAATGCTGCAGCTTGTGTACTCACAAAAACTAAGAAAAGAGATCACATGACTCCTATATTAGCTGCTCTGCACTGGCTCCCTGTAAAATCAAGAATCACATTTAAAAAAATTTCTTTTCCTCACCTACAAAACCTTGATTGGTGATGCACCATCATATCTTAAGGAGCTTGTAGTACCATATTGCCCCACTAGAGAGCTGCGCTCACTAAATGCGGGGCTACTTGTGGTTCCTAGAGTCCTAAAAAGTAGGATGGGAGCCAGAGCCTTCAGTTATCAAGCTCCTCTTTTATGGAACCAGCTTCCACTTTCAGTCCGGGAGGCAGACACAGTCACCTCATTTAAGAGTAGACTTAAGACTTTCCTCTTTAATAGCCCTTATAGTTAGGGCTGAATCAGGTTTGCCCTGGTCCAGCCCCTAGATATGCTGCTATAGGCTTATAGGCTGCTGGGGGATGTTTTAGGATACACTGAGCACCTATCTCCTCTTCTCTCTTTACTTATGGATGAATTTACATCTCTTCATTGCATCTTACTAACTATGCTTCTTCCCCGGAGTCTTTGCGCCTTCTCGGCTCATAGGGTCCGTTGGACCTGGCTGTGTCTGGAGCCGGCCCTTGCTCCTGCGCCCTGATTCCTTGCCCCTGCTTCCTGCATCCTACCCCTGGCCTGGACCTTCCTCATTGGTCCAGCCTCATTTTTGCATGACTCCTGCCATGGCCCTGCTGATGCCTGCCTCCTCTCTACCTCTTTCTGTTTCATGGATTGTGGAGGTCTGGATCGTGGTCCATGCCTACTACTCATTCATAATTTCTGTCATATTCATTGAATGTGTTTATGTAACGCTGTTCATCTGTACACATGTACCGATGTGAGGTCAAAGGTCAGGGATGTCGTATGTGTACAGATTGTAAAGCCCTCTGAGGGGAGTTTGTAATTTGTGAATTTGGGCTATACAAAATAAACAGAATTAAATATAATCCCACCTGGCTTGTTGCAGCAGCTCCTGGGTCTCAGTCAGTGGTTGAGAGGCCGGGTTCTGGTTCAGGAGGACCCAGACGTCGGCGACACTCCTCTCCATGCTCTCGATGGACTTCTTGTATGGTCCGCTGCCTCCGCTGGCTTTCACGGCGTTGACCTTGTTGACGAGACGGTGCGTCTGATTGGTCAGCTGACCGATGATGCTGTCCCACTCGCTGAAGCACTGATGGCAGCGGTGGCAGTCGGGGAAGGTTCCAGAGAAGCCGCGGCTGCATACATCGCAGCGTGGACCAGAAACCCCGTCCACACAAACGCAGTGACCGCTGGCTTTGTTACACTGCGGCTCGGAGACACCGCGAGGATCACAGTCGCACGCTGAGACAGAAACACATTAAGGGTTAGAAGGTTACACCGGTAACCACACAAACATAAATACCTGGCTCAACCCTCCTCTGTGGTTCCACCTGCAGATGATGACTCACTAAAATGAAAGGAAATGAGGGGCCGGGGGCGCTGGGGCCGATCCCAGCTAACATTGGGTGAAGGCAGGGAACCCACGCTGCCACAGGGAGAATGTGGAGGGAACCCACGCTGCCACGGGGAGAACCCACGCTGCCACGGGAAGAACGGGGAGGGAACCCACGCTGCCAAAGTGAGAATGTGGAGGGAATCCACGCTGCCACAGGGAGAACCCACGCTGCTCCGGGGAGAAAGAGGAGGGAACCCACGCTGCCACGGGGAGAACGAGGAGGAAACCCACGCTGCAACAGGGAGAATGTGGAGGGAACCCAAGCTGCCACGGGGAGAACGAGGAGGAAACCCACGCTGCCACGGGGAGAACGAGGAGGAAACCCACGCTGCCACGGGGAGAACGAGGAGGAAACCCACGCTGCCACGGGGAGAACGAGGAGGAAACCCACGCTGCAACAGGGAGAACGTGGAGGAAACCCACGCTGCCACGGGGAGAACCCACGCTGCTAAGGGGAGAACGAGGAGGAAACCCACGCTGCCACGGGGAGAACGGGGAGGGAATCCACGCTGCCACAGGGAGAACCCACGCTGCTCCGGGGAGAAAGAGGAGGGAACCCACGCTGCCACGGGGAGAACGAGGAGGAAACCCACGCTGCAACAGGGAGAATGTGGAGGGAACCCACGCTGCCACGGGGAGAACCCACGCTGCTAAGGGGAGAACGAGGAGGAAACCCACGCTGCCATGAGGAGAACGAGGAGGAAACCCACGCTGCAACAGGGAGAACGTGGAGGAAACCCACGCTGCCACGGGGAGAACCCACGCTGCTAAGGGGAGAACGAGGAGGAAACCCACGCTGCCATGAGGAGAACGTGGAGGAAACCCACGCTGCCACGGGGAGAACCCACGCTGCTAAGGGGAGAACGAGGAGGAAACCCACGCTGCCATGAGGAGAACGAGGAGGAAACCCACGCTGCCACGGGAAGAACGAGGAGGGAACCCACGCTGCTACAGGGAGAACGAGTAGGAAACCCACGCTGCCACAGGGAGAACCCACGCTGCTCCGGGGAGAACGGGGAGGGAACCCACGCTGCCACAGTGAAAATGTGAAGGGAACCCACGCTGCCACGGGGAGAACACATGCTGCTCTGGGGAGAAAGAGGAGGGAACCAACGCTGCAACAGGGAGAACGTGGAGGGAACCCACGCTGCAACAGGGAGAACGTGGAGGGAACCCACGCTGCAACAGGGAGAACGAGGGAACCAACGCTGCTACGTTGAGAACGAAGAGGGAAACTTAAACCGTATTTTATTGTCATATTACATATACATATATGAAATTTGTCCTCTGCATTCAACCCATCCTTAATTATTAAGGAGCAGTGGGCTGCGGTGAAGCGCTCAGGGAGCAACTGGGGGTTCAGTGTCTTGCTCAAGGACACTTCGACATGCAACTAATGGGGAGAGCGGGGATCGAACCGGGTACCTTCTGGTGACGACCACTCATCCCCATGAGCTACAGCCGCCCCCCAACAGGGAGAACGAAGAGGGAACCAAGCTGCAACGGGGAGAACGAGGATGTCAGAGTTTAATTAAACACAGACTGTTCAACTTCCTGTGTGTGTGTGTGTGTGTGTGTGTGTGTGTGTGTGTGTGTGTGTGTGTTCAACATCCTGGTTTTATTTAAACAAACTCCTTCAAGCTGCAAAAACAACAAAACTGAATTCACTTTGAAGAGATAGAGATAGAGACAGAGGGAGAGAGCGAGAGAGAGACAGAGGGAGAGAGAGGGAGAGAGACAGAGGGAGAGAGAGACAGAGGGAGAGAGAGGGAGAGAGACAGAGGGAGAGAGAGGGAGAGAGACAGAGAGAGAGACAGAGGGAGAGAGAGACAGAGGGAGGGAGAGGGAGAGAGACAGGCAGAGGGAGAGAGAGACAGAGGGAGGGAGAGGGAGAGAGACAGGCAGAGGGAGAGAGAGACAGACATTAGCCCCCTGCTCTCAGCAGGTCCAGTTCACTAACAAAGCCTCTTTGTGGATCAGACAGATCTCTGGTCTTATCTCCATGGCGACGGAACCGTCAGGTCGCCGGGACATCTGGACTTAATATAAATAGCAGCAGAAGATGCGGGGTCAGGAATGTTCCAACAATGCAACGGGGTGGCACTCAGCCATCAACTGTCTCCTTCACGTCCACATATGTACGTATGTATCTGAGACACACACACACACACACACACACACACACACACACGCACACACACGCACGCACGCACGCACGCACGCACGCACACGCACGTTTGTTTTGTATACGGCTTTTCTGCCGGAGTTAAGTTTATCCTTTTTCTAAATACATAATTTTGAGTTGGAAACCACTGCTTGTCGTCCTGTTTTGTGCACCCACGCCTCACAAGCCAATCCCGACCTCTCAAGACATCATAATACATACATGTATCTATCTATCTATCAATAAATAACGTACCGTGACATTGGACCGCTGGGTCTCCCCAGAACAGCTCTCTACACTCGCTGCATGTTCTTCCTCCAAAGCCGGGCTGACAGGAACACTGGCCGCTGACCTGTGGAACGAACAAAGAAACTGTGAACCCTAGATGACTGAAGGCCCAATGACCCAGCTGAGGACTGGGGACTAGTTAACCCTAAGCTTGGACCAAACAAACATCTGACCCAGCTGAGCTTTGATGCATCGACACAGAGTTTCATATCGTAACCCCCTCACCTCATTGCAGGACGTCCCGTACGAGTGTGCGGAGGCGCAGCCGCAGCTCTGGCAGCCGTGTCCGCTCGCCAGGTTCCAGGTGTCTACTGCACAGCGGTCGCAGTGCTGCCCGGTGACGTTGGGTAGGCAGCGACACCGACCGCTGCTACGCTCGCAGGGACAGCTGCCGGGTGACGGACAGCCAGAGGAGTCGCTGCCCAGTTGGTCACAAACACACTCTGTGGACGAGGGTTGATATTTTACTCAGAGTTGAATCTGGATTCCAGACTTCATTGAGACTGGATCAGAGTTGAATCCGGATCCAGACTTCATTGAGACTGGATCAGAGTTGAATCTGGATCCAGACTTCATTGAGACTGGATCCACATGCACAGTGTACTTACTCCTGCAGTCCTGCAGCAGTGCGTTGCCGTAGTAGCCCTGCTTGCAGCTCTGGCAGCCGGCACCCTCACTGTGGTGAAGGCAACGCAGACACTCGCCGGTTCGGCCATCGCAGGACTCCGGGTCCAACACGTCGATGTTGTTGTTGCACTGACATTGCTGGCACTGCCCCCCCGCCTCCCCGGGGTTTCCATAGTAACCAGGTGAGCACTCGTCACAGCGAGAACCTGCAGAGAGAAGACGTTGTTTTCTATAAAAGTCTAAGTCACTTTTCATTTCTGTTTCCATCTGATGGAATTATGATTGAAGAACCATTGCTTCACTTGTATTACTTCAACGATGATAATCTGTTTGTTTAACTGCCAAAATACTGTCATGAATGATGTTGCTCTACTTTCAGTAGTGACTGACACTACTTTTACTCTTCAGCACTTAAGTGTCAGCACACAAGCTGACAATTCAACTACTTTTACTCTTCAGAGCTTACACACAAGCTGACAATTCGACTACTTTTACTCTTCAGAGCTTACACACAAGCTGACAATTCGACTACTTTTACTCTTCAGAACTTACACACAAGCTGACGTTTTGACTTTTTTTTCCTCTTCAGCTGCAGCACTTACACACAAGCTGACACTTCAACTACTTTTACTCTTCAGCTGCAGCGCTTACACACAAGCTGACGCTATCAGGAACAGTTTAACTCTTCACACTTCATTTAACTCTTCAACTGACAATGCAGATTACATTTCTTCCCCTTCAACATACAAAGTGATCATTAAGTCTGAAACTTAATATTAAATGAATGTGTTAATAAAGGTTTCACCTCTGTATCCGGTGTTGCAGGCGCAGATGGTATGCTGGGAGTTACCGTCATAACAACTTCCTGCGAACTGCCGCAGGCTGGCGGGGCCATCGGGACACATGCAGGGATGGCAGTGGTCACCTGACCCCAACACCGGGTCCCCATAGTAACCATCCAGACACCTGAACAGTTATGAGGGAAAGTTATTGATTCAAATTCTGACTTTCAGCATCATCACAGGTGAAGCACACCTGCATCTAGTAACTAGCAATGTAGAAGGCCCTGTCCCCCCAGGTCTGATGCTTGGACAGAGTAAGAGGGTTGGCGTCTGCAGATCTGAGGGAGCGTGTCGATGCAGGAGGTCAGAAAGGTATGAAGGGGTTCAGGGTTGTGAAGGGCTTTGTTGGTGATGAGGAGAATCTTGATCTGGGTACTTTGCTGTATGGGGAGCCAGTGGAGGTTTCAAAGGACTGGGGGGATCTGGTCTATGGGGCTTAATAAAGCTTTCTAATCTAATCTCCTTCCTGCCTTCATGGGTGAAAACCTACTCCTCGGTCTTTGGATGATTTCTTGCCACGTCAGACCGAGGTGCTCAACTCAGAAAAGACTTATCTCTGCAACTGTGGATCAATGGTGAGCAGGGTCGTCCCTCAATCAGAGTATCGGCCATTCGATCCCCAGCCATGTCGAAGTGTCCTTGGGCATGACACTTAACCCTAAATTGCTCCGGCATGTTGTTTCTGCGGTTTGTGAATGTGTGTGAAGGCTGTATGAATGTTAGTTAGTCCTGATGGGCAAGCGGCACCTTGCATGGTAGCTCCTCCCATCCAAGTATGAATGGGTGAATGATGACATGTCGTCTTAAAGTGCAGTCCATTTACTTTGAGTTGCTAATTTTGGGAAAGTTGCACTAACAATTGTTGATAATGTTTAGCTTATATAAAAAGCGCTATATAAAATTAAATGCATTATTATTATTATTTTGTACCTTTTGAATTTGAAAACACTTATTGCAAATCATGTAACTCACCTGTCACAGGTGTGCCCAGTGCTGTGGTCCCGGCAGTTGATGCAGCTTCCGGTGTCGGGGTTGCAGTCTTCGGTGTGTCCGTTGCAGGAGCAAGGTCGGCAGGAGGGGAAGCCCCAGTGCCCCGGCAGACAGCGATCACACTGCCGACCGTACGCTCCCAAAACACAAACACACTGACCAGTCAGCTGGTCGCAGAACAAACTCTGTGAACCCTGAGGGTCACAGGCACATGCTGCAAAAAATATAAAGAAAAAGACAGTCGGTATATACTTTATGTTCATGACTGTAGGAAACTGAAAATATAGAGGTATCATCAGGAGAGCAAGCACAATATACAACATAATGTTCATTATCATTTCCCCAACCCTATGTTCTCATACAATTTAAAGTCACTGAAGCCATCTGGATCATTTAATGACAACAATCTGAAGTATTTTTTCACCCACAACATTTCTCTGGAAGTCACTAAAAGCACATTTACAGTATATATTCACAAGTCTTTTACAAGTATATATTGATGATTATTATCAGAATGTTTGGATTATAAATCATGTGATCAGGGCTCTGACCTCTGCAGCCGTTGGGTCCGAACTGGAATGTGCCCGGAACACATCGGTCACAGTTCCTGCCGACCACGTTGGGGCGACACTGACACTGACCCCCACTGGGATCACACACGGTGCTAAGGGAGCCCTGAGGATCACAGTGGCATTCTGGGAAATGGAGTCCAACACAAGAGGCATGTTAGACAACCGACAAGCTTCAACAGTGCAAGAAAACAATGCATTCTCTACAGATCCTGTCTTAGAGAGTTATGATGACAGATTTATGAGGTTTGAAGAAATGTGAAGAAGAAACTAGTCGAGTCTTGTTCAGGAAGTTGTGGATTAACATGACAGAAACATTCAACAACAGGAAAGAAAGAAGAAGTAATTATGCTGTAGTGTAACCCGTCCGGGTACCGTTCGCTATGTAGTACTACGACTATAAAGAGAGAATATTGTGCTTCCATTCATTCGGTGACACAAACAGAACTCTTGATGAATCATCATGCTGTGTCATAACTGCTGGATGTGGAAATAAGTTAATAATAATAATGTTGTTTGTTAATGTTCATGACACCAACACACCTTGGACAGGACAGGGTGAGATTATTAAGGTGGACCCGTCAGATTTAAGGTGGACTACAGTACCTTTAGCTCCCTGGTGCAACATGGCTGAGATGCTGAAGATGAAGTTCCTGCAGATGTCGGTCATCGGCGACTTGATTATGCTCTGGCTGTTCTCCAGACAACGATAACGCTGAAAAGTTTCCCAACCACTGTTCACACTGGAGTCTCCTACTGAATCTGAGAATATCTCCAGGTTCTTACAGTGAGGCATCAACACGATCTGAGGATGAAGAAAGCCATGAGACTGACTGAAAGCTCACTATCTACTTTTTTTGTACATCCAGGCAGTGGCGGCTAGCCAATAGAGGGCCAGGGGGCCTGGCCACCCACCTTGAGCCACAAAAAAAGTATTTAAAAAAAAAAAAGTAATAATAATAATATTACACCAGGACACACATGAGAACATGAGAACACCAGGAAACACATGAGAACACCAGGACATGCATGAGAACATCAGGACACAGATGAGAGCACCAGGACACACATGAGAACACCAGGACACACATGAGAACATCAGGACACACATGAGAACATGAGAACACCAGGACACACATGAGAACACCAGGACACACATGAGAACACCAGGACACACATGAGAACACCAGGACACACATGAGAACATCAGGACACACATGAGAACACCAGGACACACATGAGAACATCAGGACACACATGAGAACATCAGGACACACATGAGAACACCAGGACACACATGAGAACATGAGAACACCAGGACACACATGAGAACATCAGGACACACATGAGAACACCAGGACACACATGAGAACATGAGAACACCAGGACACACATGAGAACACCAGGACACACATGAGAACATGAGAACACCAGGACACACATGAGAACACCAGGACACACATGAGAACATGAGAACACCAGGACACACATGAGAACATGAGAACACCAGGACACACATGAGAGCACCAGGACACACATGAGAACACCAGGACACACATGAGAACACCAAGACACACATGAGAACACCAAGACACACATGAGAACACCAGGACTCACATGAGAACACCAAGACACACATGAGAACACCAGGACACACATGAGAACATCAGGACACACATGAGAACACCAGGACACACATGAGAACATCAGGACACACATGAGAACACCAGGACACACATGAGAACACCAGGACACACATGAGAACACCAGGACACACATGAGAACACCAGGACACACATGAGAACACCAGGACACACATGAGAACACCAGGACTCACATGAGAACACCAGGACACACATGAGAACACCAGGACACACATGAGAACACCAGGACACACATGAGAACACCAGGACACACATGAGAACACCAAGACACACATGAGAACACCAGGACACACATGAGAGCACCAGGACACACATGAGAACATGAGAACACCACGACACACATGAGAACACCAGGACACACATGAGAACACCAAGACACACATGAGAACATGAGAACACCACGACACACATGAGAACACCAGGACACACATGAGAACACCAGGACACACATGAGAACACATGTGAGAACTCCTCAAGCAGCTATATTGGGCAAAGTCAACGTCGCTACCAGCTGGACGACAGACTCAGGATTGAGGTGAAGAAACACAACGAGGAAGTGGATAAAAACAGGCTCACTTTAACCCTAACAAGGTTCATAGGGGCATCTATATATATATATATATATATATATATATATATATATGAATATATATCATATACATATCATATATTAATACAAGATGTCCTTATTATGTCAGTGTTGGAATAAATGTTAAATATTTAACTACAAAGTAGAAATGCGTGTTTGATACTTTTTTGCATTGAATCATACTGGGATGTTTTCTGAAATTGATTGGATGGCCCTACCAAAAATAAATTCCACCAGCCGCCACTGCGTCCAGGTTCACTGCCTAGTCTCGGTACTTCATGTTGAGGAGTCCGTCACCAGGTCAGAGCCAGCAAACATCAACCTCTGTCTACATTTACACAATAATATACCTGAACGACTTTTACTGAAGACAAGGTTCTGAATGTCTTGTGAACATGTTCTTAGCTTCATATGGTGTATTAAACAGAAGATACTGTGAAGTAACTCATCACTCGCTCAGCTGCAACACTTTAATTAGTGTTGGGAAGTTTATTGGAAGAAAACAGTCATCTGTTTTAATGAATAGTTTCAGTCAATTTTCAAGCATAAAATGAAGTCATTGTCTGGTTCCAGCTCTTCTACTGGTTCTCTTTGTGTTTGGACAAAACAAAACACTCAAAAGCATCATTGTGGTTGATTCATCGATAACATAAATACATTCTCAGAGTTTGAAGATCAGATTGTAGTTTCCTCACCGAGTCAATGAGTGTATAAGGAGACAGGACGTCACTGAGGGCTGAGTACAGAGCCAGACTGAGGCGGACTGTGTAGTTCAGACCCGATTCAAAACAAACGGGTCTGGGAAGAGCCACATATCTGAGGGGAGAGACAGGAAACAGAACGGGGAAGTTTGAAGACTGCTTCTTATTCAGTAATGAATGTAGTTTTATACTCAGAGCAGAAGAGCTGCACATAAAAACAGGACCAGTAAACAGACATCAAATGTCAGGCTCGGGTTGGTCATCTTCTTCAGAAGTTGTTTTTTTTGTTCACTAAAAGAGAAAATAAATTCTATATTCTTCCTGGCATGCCTGTGATATCAAAACAATCAAAGACATATTCTCACCTTACCAACAACAGAAGTGTTCCTAACGTACCACCTTTCTGACTAACAGAACCATTGATTGTAAATATTCAATACAATCTATCTTGATGTTTGTCGAACCATCTGCAATCACTGCCTTAATTAGGAGTCACTCTCACGTCTGCAATATGAGACTGAACCAGGAACTTTATGCGTGATTTGTCTTTAACCTCAACAAAACATGTCGTCTCCATCTGAGAATATGTGAAGATGAGATGACGCCTGGCAGTGCATCCAATCATCTGCAGGTGTATGCTTGTTTATATTATATTAAATGCATTTTACAAGTTTTCTAAAGTTTCAGACTCTCACGTCCGGCGTAGCACCTTTTGTTGCTTTGGATACCGACACACTTAAGGAAAGTCTTTCACCTTTCGCAAACCCAAAAACTGGAGTCAGGAGAAGGTTCAGGAGGAGAATTGGTTCAAAATGTCTTTGTTTGCAGAAGGTTACCGTGAGCCGGGATGGAGAGAGATCATCTGGTGGTCGTCGTCTGGCACGGTGTTGACACAGCGACTGTCTGCTCTGATTGGTCCTGGCCTCATCACCGTCATCAGAACCTCCTCCCATTGGTCAGGCAGCTGCAGGACCAACAAACACATCACAGGTTTGATGGTTTAAACTTTTATCTTTCACTGCAACATGTCTTTTTTTATATTGGTTCTTCAACTTTTTAAAATTAGTATTTCTTTTATATCTTTTTCTTTTCTTCCTGTTGAACACATTTGACTTGTATTATCACTACTATCACTATAATTAACTATTATTTGCTGTTGTTTCCATTTTTCTGTTCGGTGTACTTTGCTTTATTGCAAATGCACAATATAAATTGTGAATTTATATTGAATAATGGTGAAATCTTGATCCAACGTTTTGTCTTTTTGAACCTCACACTGGGGTTTTTTCTACAGGAATTGACATCTCCCTGATGAAGGTCTAGATAACGAGACGTTGTCACTAGGTATCTCTGAATGAAAGTGAAGAAGAGCTTTTTTGTTCTAAATTGTCGAACCAGGGCGTGATTTCATGAATCTGTCCTTCTTTAAGATATGGTAACTGGAGTTACTGGCTGTAGAATAATTTGACACTTTGTCTACTTTTAAAGAATGATGTGAACTGATGTGTTAACAGGTTATTTACAGACTGACTGGATGAGAAGAGATTTGCATCTCATCTATCTGCTGCTTCTAGACTTGATCTGATCTGAGGGTAGTGATAACCTGTCAGGGCTGATCCAGCTTCTGGTGAACAATATGGACGGTCTATTGGTCAGAAGTGGTAATATGGGTGTGACTGAGAAGGTAGAGCGGGTTGTCCCTCAATCAGACGATCGGCAGTTCGATCCCGGCTCCTCTAATCCATGTCGGTGTGTCCTTGGGCAAGACAGTTAACCCCAAATTGCTCCTGCATGCTGTGCCTACGCTGTGTAAATGTGTGTGAATGTTGGTAAATTGGGGAGATGGGCAGGTGGCAGGTTAGTGTATGAATGGGTGTGAATGGATGAATGATGACATGTCGTGTTAAAACACTGAGTGGTCGAGAGACTACAAAGGAGTTATACAAATACATTCCATTTATTATGTCTGGTGATTATGTCCATATTATCAGCAGGTCTGATTTAACTTCACAATGTCTCCATCAATATCTCTTTATCTGAGAGTGACACCATCATCCAATCCTCACCATGCTTTGGGTTTTGCTGGTGGATGGGACCACACCTTACTGACATTATCCTACCTGAGGCTCGTAGCGGATGAGGATGTCGTATTCCATGGAGTGGGGAATGTTGTCCACAGAGAACTCCAGGAAGGCCCCCTCTGGTATATTGACCAGGCCAATACCTGTCCATGTGGGACTGCGATCCAGAGGATGGGGTCTTGGGACCACTATCACTCCCTAAATAGACATGAAAACAGATGAAACACCATTTTACGAGCTCAAATGTGGTGGTGAAGTCTTTTTACATTTTTTAAAAGAAAACTAAGAAGCAAATTTAGCCAAAAAATATACAACAAGTAGTGTTGAAGCGAGTGGACGGAAGACTAGAAAAGTGCTATACAAGTAGTCTATTTACCATTTACCTTCTCTACCCTACACTCCCTCTACTCTACGAGATGTTTAAATTAAGCATACTTTTCACTTTTACTGGAGACGAGTTTTAGAGGAAAATCATTACTTTTACTCTGTTACATTTGGATGCATTCGCTGCAATACTTTTATCTTCTAATTATTTGATCCATTGGTAATCCCTTCAGTGGCAAGGCTTTAAAATGGTTTAGGTGAAATACGACTCACAGGTCCAAACTTGGCGTCCTCTGCCTCATAGGTGTAGTGATCCAGAGCGATGAAGTAGAATCCAGACTCGACCTGATCGCAGCGTCGATCGAACATGTGATCTCTGCAGACACACTGTCCACTCACCTGATCACACCTGCCGGATGACAAATGAAGAAACAAAAGAAATAACTGAAACATAGTAAACAGGAAGGAAACTGAGGTAAATAAAGAAAAAAAGGGAAGCAGGACAGGATGATTGGCTATAAGAACACCAGAAAGAACCATTGTACTTCTGTCCATCCTGATAGAGGGATCCTCCTCTGTTGCTCTCCCTGAGCTTTCTGCCCTTTTTCTCCCGTTACAGGGATTTTGGGGGAGGTCAAAGGTCAGAGAATGTCATATGTGTACAGATTGTAAAGCCCCTGAGGAGAGTTTGGGATTTTGGGCTCTTCAAAATGAAGTGTGCATGCAACTTGAGCTTTGTCATAGCTTCGGATCGGTCTGCAGAGAACAGCTTAATTTGGAAGTAATTTGGAATTTTTTTAAGTAATTTTATTTTATAAATAAATAAATATATTCTATGTTCACAAAATAGTTTTGATTTTCCCAGGATTAATCTCTAATTTGGATGTGGACTTACTGGTTGTTGATGGCTCCTCCAAGGTCACAGTCACATGGTCTGCAGCCATCCATATCATTACTGAGACCCCAGTGTTCAGACTGATAAAAACACACACACACACACACACACACACACACACACACACACACACACACACACACACACACACACTCAGTGCTTCCTGTCTCTTCAGTTTACAGTCAGCTTTTTAATCTGTCTTGTTAAACTTCTTGCAAAGCAGAATAATGGTTTCTTATTAAAATATGAGACTTTACATATAATATGTTAAGTTAAACTCCTATACTCAGAAGTCAACAAACATCATTCTTAAATTTGAAATGCCTTTTACTGAACCTTTGTAGAAAAAAATGCTGAACTGGTCGGACTGTACCAGGATCAGGACTGTTGTAGAACTGGTGGTCTCACTGTGTTCTAACAGTAAATGTATGTTCTCACCACACACTGGTCACAGTCTTGTCCCGTCACCAGACGTTTACAGAAACAGCTTCCTGTTTCACTGTCGCAGGGATTTCCTCCAGGAAGTGTTCCCACGGAACTGCAGCTACACGCTGAAACACAACGACAGTGAAAGTATGGTACAAATACTACAAGACTGTAACCATATTCTCTCCTGTGTGTCTGTAACTGTTACACTTCCTGTCATCCTTGTGCTGTGTATATCTGTATATCTGTGTGCAGGTGTTGTGTGTATTTGTGTGCAGGTTTTGCGTGTATTTGTGTGTAGGTGTTGCATGTATTTGTGTGTAGGTGTTGCATGTATTTGTGTGCAGGTGTTGCATGTATTTGTGTGTAGGTTTTGCGTGTATTTGTGTGTAGGTGTTGCGTGTATTTGTGTGCAGGTGTTGCGTGTATTTGTGTGTAGGTGTTGCATGTATTTGTGTGCAGGTGTTGCGTGTATTTGTGTGCAGGTTTTGCGTGTATTTGTGTGCAGGTTTTGCGTGTATTTGTGTGCAAGTGTGTGTGTATTTCTCTGCAGGTGTGTGTGTACTTCTCTGCAGGTGTGTGTGTATTTCTCTGCAGGTGTGTGTGTACTTCTCTGCAAGTGTGTGTGTATTTCTCTGCAGGTGTGTGTGTACTTCTCTGCAGGTGTGTGTGTATTTCTCTGCAGGTGTGTGTGTACTTCTCTGCAAGTGTGTGTGTATTTCTCTGCAGGTGTGTGTGTACTTCTCTGCAGGTGTGTGTGTATTTCTCTGCAGGTGTGTGTGTGTGTACTTCTCTGCAGGTGTGTGTGTATTTCTCTGCAGGCGTGTGTGTATTTCTCTGCAGGTGTGTGTGTATTTCTCTGCAGGCGTGTGTGTATTTCTCTGCAGGTGTGTGTGTATTTCTCTGCAGGTGTGTGTGTATTGTGTCGTACCCTTGCAGCCTTCCGGCTCGTCGCCCATCCCGTAGTGCGCCGGCTTGCAGCGCCCGCATCGCTCCCCTTCCACGTTGTCTTTACAGCGACACTGACCGGCAATCAGACCGGCTCGCACGTCCGTCGTCCAGTCACAGGTTCCTCCGCTCAGCGAGCCCTGAGCGTCGCAGTCACAGGCTGTGGAAACACACGCAGGGCAAAATGCTTTGTGAGGCAAAGACTGCACTGCAGACAACAGGTTATAACCAAGACTTCATATTTAATAAAATCACAATACATTATTGCCCTTTATCACCGGCCCTGTTCGGGACTTTCACGGACAGGATATTTAGGCGTAGCCGGGGGGCAGAGAACGTCGGGTTCAGGGTCTCGGGATCGCCTCTCTGCTGTTTGCAGATGATGTGTTCCTGTTGGCCTCCTCGGACTGTGACCTCCGGCATTCACCGGGGCGGTTTACAGCCGAGTGTGACAGACGTTGGGGTCTCTGACGTCCCTCTTTAGGTGTTGGTAGTTAACCGGTTTATTAAAGTGTGGACTCACATTGACAGACGTTGGGGTCTCTGACGTCCCTCTTTAGGTGTTGGTAGTTAACCGGTTTATTAAAGTGTGGACTCACATTGACAGACGTTGGGGTCTCTGACGTCCCTCTTTAGGTGTTGGTAGTTAACCGGTTTATTAAAGTGTGGACTCACATTGACAGACGTTGGGGTCTCTGACGTCCCTCTTTAGGTGTTGGTAGTTAACCGGTTTATTAAAGTGTGGACTCACATTGACAGACGTTGGGGTCTCTGACGTCCCTCTTTAGGTGTTGGTAGTTAACCGGTTTATTAAAGTGTGGACTCACATTGACAGACGTTGGGGTCTCTGACGTCCCTCTTTAGGTGTTGGTAGTTAACCGGTTTATTAAAGTGTGGACTCACATTGACAGACGTTGGGGTCTCTGACGTCCCTCTTTAGGTGTTGGTAGTTAACCGGTTTATTAAAGTGTGGACTCACATTGACAGACGTTGGGGTCTCTGACGTCCCTCTTTAGGTGTTGGTAGTTAACCGGTTTATTAAAGTGTGGACTCACATTGACAGACGTTGGGGTCTCTGACGTCCCTCTTTAGGTGTTGGTAGTTAACCGGTTTATTAAAGTGTGGACTCACATTGACAGACGTTGGGGTCTCTGACGTCCCTCTTTAGGTGTTGGTAGTTAACCGGTTTATTAAAGTGTGGACTCACATTGACAGACGTTGGGGTCTCTGACGTCCCTCTTTAGGTGTTGGTAGTTAACCGGTTTATTAAAGTGTGGACTCACATTGACAGACGTTGGGGTCTCTGACGTCCCTCTTTAGGTGTTGGTAGTTAACCGGTTTATTAAAGTGTGGACTCACATTGACAGACGTTGGGGTCTCTGACGTCCCTCTTTAGGTGTTGGTAGTTAACCGGTTTATTAAAGTGTGGACTCACATTGACAGACGTTGGGGTCTCTGACGTCCCTCTTTAGGTGTTGGTAGTTAACCGGTTTATTAAAGTGTGGACTCACATTGACAGACGTTGGGGTCTCTGACGTCCCTCTTTAGGTGTTGGTAGTTAACCGGTTTATTAAAGTGTGGACTCACATTGACAGACGTTGGGGTCTCTGACGTCCCTCTTTAGGTGTTGGTAGTTAACCGGTTTATTAAAGTGTGGACTCACATTGACAGACGTTGGGGTCTCTGACGTCCCTCTTTAGGTGTTGGTAGTTAACCGGTTTATTAAAGTGTGGACTCACATTGACAGACGTTGGGGTCTCTGACATCCCTCTCTGGATGTTGGTAGTAGAACGGCTGACACTGCTCACAGTTGTGTCCGGCCGTGTTGTGCTGACAGCCATCACATACTCCTCCGCTGATGTTTCCTGAAGCCACGAACACGGCTATGTCGAAGTGACACGAGGAGGAGTGCTGGTTACAGTTACACTCTACAGACACCACAGAAGAAGAAAAGATTCAGTCAGTTAGCTATACACAGACGTCAAGTCAAATAGATCTCTAAACTGATAGTTGCAGCTGTTGTTTCAGATGATCAGAATATGAATTCATACAAAGGGATTGAAGCAGGACCTAAACGAACACATTTCACAGACGTCTGAGCTGTTAAAGCCAGTTCACCAGACACCAGGAGAGACTGGGTTTGTACCAGAGCTGTAACTACTCCATGATGACTAAGGATCAGTGAAGTAAATTCTTTGCATTGAGGCTTGTTTTCTACCTCGCCATTAAATGTAATCTTGTAAAATGTAGACTCTGGTTAGAAACTTGAATAAATGCAGTGGTTTAAAAGAGATGTTTTCACAGCAATATAAAATAGATATTAGAGATTAATTATCACATTAATTTCCTGTAGACCTCCTCCTTGTCTTTTGTATATTCACAAATGCTCCTTTAAAAAAAAGTCTGATTGCTTGATTAATCAATGGCATAATCGCAAGAATTCTCCATTCATAAAATGATCAATAGCTGCAGCCCTAGTTTGTACTCGTTTTCTTCCAGTATGGACTCACTCTTGCAGGCGTTAGTGTCGCGTCCCTCGGCTGGTCTCCACGGCAAGTCGTGGTAGAAATCCTGACACTTTTCACAGTTCAGACCTTTAGTGTTGTGGTTACACATGCAATGACCGTGAACCTAAAAGACACAACACACACATTCACATCTGATCAACTGATATAATAATCAATATTAACATGTTGTTACTGCACTACTTCCCTATAGGACTCACTCTATAGAGCTCACCATACCCCTTATAGGACTTACCCTTTAGAGCTCACCCTACAGGACTCACCCTTAAAAGCTCACCCTACCCCCTATAGGACTGACCATTCCCCCTTTAGGACTGACCCTTTCCCCTTCAGAGCTCAGCCTGTCCACTTCAAGACTCACCATGCCCTCACTGCTATGGCCGGCTTCTTGGATCGGGGCACACTCAGAGGCATGTCCATAGCAGAAGCAGTTTCCTCGGACCACCATGTCAAAGATGGCGTAATAATACTTCTCTTTAATCTCCATACGAGAGTCCAGCAAGTTATCGCCGAGCGTGTGCAGTCTAGTGAACTTCACCCGTAGGTTGGTGATCTTCAACATGTCTGAACAAAAGATCAATAACAGGTTAATGATAGATAATACCTAATCAATAATTTCTAACAGATCATATAGTTATTGTCTGGTGTGAGGGGACATACTCTGGATTCTGGGGCTGTAGGGATCATCGATCCTGAACGCTGGGTCCAGAACTCTGAAAATTACCTGGAATCACCAAATGTTCCACATTTTATTAAAAGGTGTAACAGTTAAAAAGATGACATCACAAGTGTAATATGATCATTTCCTGTCCTCTACAACACTGTGGTTCCCAGACCAGCTGTTGGTGACAGCCTCAGAGTACTGCAGTACCTCTCCTTCAGTGGACGGCTCGATGTCGGAGTAACGCGAGTCACAGATGACGTCATCGACTTTCTGCATTGGTCCCTGGGAAACAGAGGGGAAGGAGGTCTCACAGTCGTAGGCGAAGTAACGATAAAGCTGCCACGTTTTCCCGAAGTCAGCTGAGCGCTCGATCACCATGGCAGCAGGTCGAAACGTCTGAGGAGAGAGAATGTTGATGTTACAATGAATGATGTTAGAATGTCTGTGTTGTTCATGTGATTTACTATAAAAACATGTATAAAAACATTTAAGACAGGACATTCTGATTTAAAAACAAGACATTTAAAAATACATTTAAATTCAATTCAATTCAGTTTATTTTGTATAGCCCAATATCACAAATTACAAATTTGCCTCAGAGGGCTTTACAATCTGTACACATACGACATCCCTGACCTTTGACCTCACATCGAATCAGGAAAAACTCCCCAAAAATAACCTTTGACAGGGAAAAAAGGGAAGAAACCTTCAGGAGAGCAACAGAGGAGGATCCCTCTCCCCGGATGGACAGATGAATAGATGTCATGTGACCAGATGAACAGAGTTACAGAGTTACATAAACACATTACATGAATATGACAATGTATGAATGGAACTCCAATCCATGAAACAGAAGGAGGTAGAGAGGAGGGAGGGCGGGGCATCAGCAGGGCCAATGGGAGGCCGGTTCACCAGCATCAGACACCTCCAGGTCCAATGCACCCTATGAGACGTGAAGTCACAACGACTCCGGCGAGGAAGCCGAGTTAATAAGGTGCAATGGAGGGATGTAAATTCATCCATAAGGAGAGAGAGAAGAGGAGATAGGTGCTCAGTGTATCCTAAAACATCCCCCAGCAGCCTATAAGCCTATAGCAGCATATCAAGGGGCTGGACCAGGGCAAACCTGATTCAGCCCTAACTATAAGCACACAAATAAAACATATTATTTCACACTGTCCGGTGTGAGCTGGGTGGGTGTGGTGGGGGTAATGGAGGAAACCGCTCTGGGGAAAAAGCTGTTCCTCAGCCTGTTAGTCCGGTTTTTAATAGTCCTGAATCTTCTTCCTGATGGCAGTGGATCAAACACAGAGTGCCCCGGGTGTGTAATGTCTGTGTTGATGTTTCTGGCTTTCTTCTGGAGGCGGCCCGCATACATTGTGTCCAGGTCAGGGAGGGTAACTCCCACAATCCTCTGTGCGGTTCTAACCACCCGGGCCAGGTCCCTCCTGTTCTCTGCTGTGCAGCTGGAGTACCACACAGTAAAGCACTAGCAGATGATGCTTTCTATTACACTTCTGTAAAAGTTAACCAGAAGTTCAGGGGGCAGGCCAGTTTGTTTCAGCTTCCTCAGGAAGAAAAGCCTCTGCTGGTCTTTCTTCACCAGGTGTGATGTGTTCAGGGCCCAAGTGAGGTCTTTGGTAATGTGGAGTCCCAGGAATTTGATGCTGTCCACCCTCTCCACCTCCTCCCCACTTATGTAGAGTGGAGAGGGTGTGGTCTTCCTGGATCTCCTGAAGTCCACTATGACTTCCTTGGTCTTGGTGGTGTTCAGGACCAGGTTGTTGTTCGAGCACCACTCAACCAGATGTTGGACCTCCTGTCTGCAGGGTGTCTCATCATTGTTTGAGATGAGTCCCACCACAGTGGTGTCGTCGGCAAACTTCACTCTTTTGTTGGAGGAATAGATGGGCGAGCAGTCCTGGGTGAAGAGAGTGAAGAGGGCCGGTCTGAGCACACAGCCCTGAGGTGCACCAGTGTTCAAGATGGTGGTTGTCGATGTCAGGTTCCCCATCCTCACATTCTGTGCTCTGTTTGATAGAAAGTCAGAAATCCATGAACAGAGTGATGTAGAAAGTCCAAGGTTTTTGAGTTTATGCACCAGTTTATGGGGGATGATGGTATTGAAGGCCGAGCTGAAGTCAATGAAGAGCATCCTGACGTATGTGTTAGGGTGCTCCAGGTGAGACAGCTGTATGAAGGGTGATGGAGACCGTGTCCTCCGTAGACCTGTTTGCTCGGTAGGCAAACTGGTGGCTGTCTAGATCTGCTGGGAGGACGTTCTTGATGTGCGATAGGATCATCCTCTTGAAGCACTTGGTGATGACTGGGACCAGGGCGATTGGGCGGTAGTCGTTGAGGCAGGTGACTGCAGACTTTTTCGGGACAGGGACAATGGTGGTGGCTTTAAGGTAGGTGGGGAATACTCCGCTCCACCGCGACCTTCACTGGTTACCGGTGGCCACCCGCATCCGCTTCAAAACATTGGTACTTGCGTACCATGCTGCGATCAGATCGGGTCCGGTCTACATCCAGGACATGGTCCAACCTCACACCCCAGCTCGTTCACTTCGCTCAGCTTCTGCCAATCGGCTCGTAGCTCCTTCACTTCGAGCTAAACACTCAACAAAGTCACGACTGTTTGCTGTGCTGGCTCCTCAATAGTGGAACGAGCTCCCCATTGACATCAGGACAGCAGAAAGTCTCTACATCTTCCGTCGCAAACTAAAAACACATCTTTTAAAAAAAAAAAATGTATATACCTTGAATAGGGAAGGTAGCGCCGCAGTAGCACTTTAGTAGCACTTAAATGGCTCTTACTGATAGCACTTTGTAGTTTAACTTTATTGAAGAAATTGTACTTTCTCGATTCTTGTTATTCTGAGTTTGGACTCATGGTTTAATGCACTTATTGTAAGTCGCTTTGGATAAAAGCGTCAGCTAAATGACATGTAATGTAATGTAATGATGGTGGCCTTAAGGTAGGTGGGGACTGCAGCTTTTTGCAGGGAGAGGTTGAAGATGTTAGTGAACACCCCTGCCAGTTGGTCGGCGAGGTCTTCAGTGTGCGCCCCGACACTTTGTCTGGTCCCGCTGCCTCGGTGATGTTGATCCTCAGAGCAGACCTCACCTGGTGGTGCTGGAGGAAGAGTGTCTGCTCCTCCTCCTCGGGCTGGGTCTTCTCAGCTGTTGTTCCACCAGGGTGCTGTCTATCAAAGCGGGCAAAGAAGCGGTTCAGGGTGTTGGGGAGGTCCCTGTCCTGACTGATCTGTGTGGTGCTGCTCTTGTAGTCAGTCAAGGTTTTAATTCCTCTCCACATACTCCGGGGGTCGTTATTCTCAAAATGTCTGTCAATGCGTTGTTTGTATCTGTGCTTGGCCTCCCTGATGCCGTTCTTCAGGTCCTTTTGCGCACTTTTGTAGGCCGGTATGTCACCAGACCTGAAAGCGGCGTCTCTTGCTCCAAGCAGTAGCCACATGTTTTCTGTCCAGCCAGGGTTTTTGATTTGGAAAAACTTTGAAGGTTTTGGTGGTGTAGGTGTAGGTAGCCCAGGACAGCTGAGGTGTACTCCTTCAGGTCAGCTCCCTGTGCAAACACTTCCCAGTCAGTGCTTTCAAAGCAGTCCTGTAGAAGTGAAGCAGCATCCTCGCTCCATACTTGAATGGTTTTGACGGCTGGTCTTGTTTTGCGAATTATTGGTTTATATGATGGAGTCATTATCAGAGAGAGGTGGTCTGATAAGCCGAGGTATGGAGATGGTACAGCTTTGTATGCTCCCGAGATGTTGGTGTACACCTGGTCTAAAATAATATTGTCTCTGGTGGGGAAGCTCACATTTCTGTGAGCTTCCAGCAGAGCTAGTTTACTATCAGACCTGCAGCAGTAACTCGTTTACTATCAGACCTGGAGCAGTAACTAGTTCACTATCAGACCTGGAGCAGTAACTAGTTCACTATCAGACCTGCAGCACTAACTAGTTTACTGTTAGACCTGCAGCAGTAACTAGTTTACTATCAGACCTGGAGCAGTAACTAGTTTACTATCAGACCTGGAGCAGTAACTAGTTTACTGTTAGACCTGCAGCAGTAACTAGTTTACTATCAGACCTGGAGCAGTAACTAGTTCACTATCAGACCTGCAGCAGTAACTAGTTTACTATCAGACCTGCAGCAGTAACTAGTTTACTACCAGACCATTAGCAGTAACTAGTTTACTATCAGACCTGCAACACTAACTAGCTTACTATCAGACCATTAGCAGTAACTAGCTTACTATCAGACCTGCAACAGAAACTAGCTTACTATCAGACCAGTAGCAGTAACTAGCTTACTATCAGACCTGTAGCAGTAACTAGTTTACTATCAGACATGCAGCAGTAACTAGTTTACTATCAGATCTGTAACACTAACTAGTTTACTGTTAGACCTGTAGCAGCAATTAGTTTACTACAAGACCTGCATCAGTAACTAGTTTACTATCAGACCTGCAACACTAACTAGTTTACTATCAGACCTGCAACACTAACTAGTTTACTATCAGACCTGTAGCAGTAACTAGTTTACTATCAGACCTGCAACACTAACTAGTTTACTATCAGACCTGCAACACTAACTAGTTTACTATCAGACCTGTAGCAGTAACTAGTTTACTATCAGACCTGTAGCAGTAACTAGTTTACTATCAGACATGCAGCAGTAACTAGTTTACTATCAGATCTGTAACACTAACTAGTTTACTGTTAGACCTGTAGCAGTAATTAGTTTACTACAAGACCTGCATCAGTAACTAGTTTACTATCAGACCTGCAACACTAACTAGTTTACTATCAGACCTGCAACACTAACTAGTTTACTATCAGACCTCTAGCAGTAACTAGTTTACTATCAGACCTGCAACACTAACTAGTTTACTATCAGACCTGTAGCAGTAACTAGTTTACTATCAGACCTGCAACACTAACTAGTTTACTATCAGACCTGTAGCAGTAACTAGTTTACTATTCAATTCAGTTTATTTTTGTATAGCCCAATATCACAGACCTGCAACACTAGCTAGCTTACTATCAGACCTGTTATTAAAACCAAAGCTGGTGTGTTGTATGTGTGTCAGTGATGTGAAAGCTTTATCAGACTTCAGAGTTCAGGACAGCCACAGAAGACATTAAACAACTCTTATATATGGGCTGAAAAGTACTAACAATGAGCAATAAACTCTTTGATTACCCAGAATCCTCTACTGTATTTATCTGTAGAGCTCACCTTGAAGGTCATAATGAGATGTGTGAAATGAAACTCGGCCTCCAGGTTCAGCTGTAGAGTGACGTTCTCCAGACCTGCAGACAGCACAACAGACAATTACATAAATAGATAATCAATAATCTATTGAAGTATACCGACACAGAACATTAGTACACTGATCAGCTCTACATCAATATAAACAGAAGACATGAATCCATAGTCATTGATTTCCTTGAGCAGGCCCAATGTGATCATAATAAGCAGATTAATAGTATTATAATATCAAATAGTATTGATCAAGCTGATCATCCAAATATAAGCACATCCTCAGTATCTATGTATAATATATGCGGGATCGGCAGGTCATATTGCATTTCCTGGTCGGCTGAAGAAAGAAAACGAATGTCAGTTAATTCCAGCTCACCTTAGACGGAGCGCAACATGAAACACAGCCATTTTCTGGGGCACTGCAATGAGGTTTGGACTAGCAGAGCAAGATGAGTAAACATCACATCAGCCTGGACCTTTTAGTTCCTAGAACCTTCTGAACTAAAAAGGAGCTATTTGTTTTTGACCAGATAAGTAATAATCTCTTGATCTGTAATCGGTTAATCAAACCAAGGTCGTTTGACTGACTCTGACCTCTGAGTGATCTCACCGTTCTCAGACTGCCACCAGGTCTTCAGTCTGTTGGGAGCAAACGTGGTGACAACGTTCTCGATGCGATGGCCGCTGGTCGGACTCCTCAGCACGTCATACGGCGAAGAAGAGTCACACATGAAACACTTCTTCTCCTCCTAGTTCATGACAGACAGACATATTACCATATTAAGGGACGCAGTATATCTTCAATGGTATCATTATTTTCCTAAGTTTACTTTAATTATTTAGATGTATTTATTCTTACTTATTCTCTTATGCTTTAGCAACACAAGTGTATTGAGACAGAGAGAGAGTAATAGGCAGATAGAGGGGGAGTAAAGGGTTAATAACGAGGTGAATTCCTCAGATTCTTCTGTGGTCTCGGTCAGTGGAGATAAGAGGAAACTGCTCAACACAGCGTTTCCGCTTTTATAAAACAAACTGCTGATCTTGGATTAATTTCCTGTTTGAAACAAACTTTATAAATATTGACTTAATTTAATCAGAATCAGTTTTATTGGCCATGTATGCATACGCATATGCATATAGGAATTTGACTTTGATTTTCTGTTACTCTCAACATACATACACAGAAATAGATAAACAAAAAAGGACAACAAAGTAGAACAGAGGTAAGCATAAACATTTAGCTACCATGTACAAATATAAATGTATTTACAAAAGTGTATACAGTATATATGAATAAAAACACAACTGACAGTGAAATGGAGGAAATAGTGCAAAATTGAGGTAATGGGGCAGTAGGACTGATTAAGTGTTCATTAGAGTGAACAATAGGAAGAAGCTGTTCTGGTGCCTGGTGGTTTTGGGGTAAATAGCTCTGTAGTGCCCCCCAGAGGGGAGGAAGTGGACCTGGTTGTGTTCGGGGTGGGATGGGTCTGCAGTGATTCTTCCTGTAGGTTTCCTGACTGGATGAGTACAAGTCCTGAATGGCGCACAGGCCTTGATTTTCTCTGCAGACCTGACAGTCTGTTGTGATCTGTTCCGGTCCTGTACGGTGGCGTAGAGAGAGAAGAGCAGTGGGGAGAGCGCACATCCTTAGGGGGCGCCGGTGCTGATGGTCCGGGTGCTGGATGTGGTTTTTCCAAGCCTCACCTGCCTTGTCCTGTCTGTCAGGAAGTTTGTAATCCACTGCCAGGTGGAGGCTGGTACGCTTAGCTGGGAGAGTTTGGGGTGAAGAATTCCCAGGGTTGATGGTGTTGAACGCAGAGCTGAAGTCCACAAACAGACCCCTTGCATATGTCCCGGGGGAGTCGAGGTGTTGCAGCATGTAGTGCAGTCCAATGTTGACTGCATCAACCACCAACCCGTTTGCCCGGTAGGCAAACTGCAGGGTGTCCAGCAGGGGGGCCTGTGATGTCCTTCAGGTGGGTTAACTCCAGTCTCAAATGGTTCCATGACCACAGACATCAGGGAGACATTAATTTAATCCTGTTATGAAGGATTTTGGATTGGGATGACCGTGGAGCGTTTGAAGCAGGAGGCGACTTCACTTAGCTCGAGTGAGCGGTTGAGGATCTGCTTGAAGATCAGGCAGCTGATCAGCACATACCGCGTGTAGCCCCCTCCTTGGCCTGGTTGTATCGGATCCCGTCTCCACTTCCGTAGGCCTCCTCCTTGGTTTGGTTGTACCGGATCCTGTGTCCACTCCTGTAGGCCTCCTTCTTGGCTTGGTTGTACTAGATCCCGTCCCCACTTCAGTAGTTCTCCTCCTTGGCCTGGTTGTACCGGATCCTGTCCCCACTTCAGTAGTTCTCCTCCTTGGCCTGGTTGTACCGGATCCTGTCCCCACTTCAGTAGTTATCCTCCTTGGCCTGGTTGTACCGGATCCCGTCTCCACTTCCGTAGTTCTCCTCCTTGGCCTGGTTGTACCGGATCCCGTCTCCACTTCCGTAGGCCTCCTCCTTGGTCTGGTTGTACCGGATCCTGTGTCCACTCCTGTAGGCCTCCTTCTTGGCTTGGTTGTACTAGATCCTGTCCCCACGTTTGTAGGCCTCCTCCTTGGCCTGGTTGTACTGGATCCTGTGTCCACTCCTGTAGGCCTCCTCCTTGGTCTGACGAAGTTGCCTGAGTCTTGCAGTAAACCAGGGTTTATTATTGTTGTATGTGCAGGAGGTTTTAATCGGCACACACATCCTCACAAAAACTGATATATGATGTCACAGTGTCAGTGAGCTCGTCCAGATATGTAGCAGCAGCCTCAACAACACTCCAATCAGTGCAGACAAAGCAGGCCTGTAGCTCCAGCTCTGCCTCGTTAGTCTATGTCCTCACAGTCTGGATCACAGGCGTTGCAGATTTTAGTTTCTGCCTGTAAGTTGGGAGAAGATGAACCAGACACTGATCAAAGAGTCTCAAAGCTGCATGAGGGACTGAGCAATAGGTGTCCAGTGTTTTTTTGTTCCTGCTGCTACATTTAATATGCTGTCTGTATTTGGCCAGTCCTTTGCTGAGGTAAAGGCCCCTTAAGAACACTTAGCAGGGAGTCTGGGTGTTTGTGCTCTATGTTAGTAATCGGGTCAGCCAGATGTTAGAGCTTCTCACTAACAGGCCTGATGTGGGATGTAAACATGATCAGAATGAATGAAGAGCGCTCCTGCGGTGAATAAAAAGGGTTACAGTCCATGAGGAGGGTTTGAATTTGATTTCATTTCTAAGTGAGGGCTGCATGATTCTTCAACACTGTGACATCTGTACACCAACCCCTGTGAATGTAAAAGCAGGTTTCAGTGAAACAGGGGGCGGCGTGCTCAAGTCCTTGTTTGCGTTGTTAAGGGAGCTGCAGTTCATCCATCGAGTTGGCCAGAAAGCGGACATTCGCCAGATGGATTGACGAGCGCTCCTGCTCGCTTCCCCCGTCGCCATCTCCGTTAAATCCCTCCTCCAACTAAAAGCTCTGTAAAACTTTCAGGTTCAATGAACAAGTTTGACCAGTGGATTGACGGATGTTTAAAAGTTCCTCCCTGCTGAATATAATCAGAGAAGGATAGCTGGAGACAAAACAAATAAACAAAAATAGAGGACAGTACAGCGGCTGCCCTCCGCGGCGTCAATTATTATATTTAATAAACTGCGTGAGACATGCAGTGAGTCACTCACTACAGTTAATATTCACGTTCAGACTTTGTAGGAGTAAAGTTATTATGTTATGTTTGACTAATATTTTACTTTTTATTTGTGTTTTATTAATATGATAATATCACAGCCACAAGACAGAAAGCGGTTTCCTCCTACTGTCGAGCTCTGAGCACCGAGTTCAGACTGAAGTAGAATCAGCTTCACAGAGATGAAACCAGTGTGCTGATGGTTTCACTGGAACAGGAAGCTTTGTCGTCAATACATGTTTGAGTCCTTCAGTCAATTCAAACAGTATAAAAAACAGATTCCATCTACAGTAACGGCTTCACACTGAGTGTGCTCAGTTTACTTCTTCAGTTTGAAGAGTGTTCTCAACAGAAACATCTGGACAAACATCTGTCTGCTGTCAGAGCTCAGTGTTTCCTTCTAGGGAGGTCATTTACACAGGAAACACTGCAGACTGTAACACAAACACACACACACACACACACACACACACACACACACACACACACACACACACACACACACACACACACACACACACACACACACACACACACACACACACACACACACACACACACACACACACTTTAACTAAACACACTGATCGTCCAATCAAAGTTAAGAAACAAAAACACTGTGGGGGTTAGTCACCGTGGGTGTGTGTGTGCTGAAGAGGTTATTCAAAGATTCTTAAAGAATAACATCTCTCTCGAAATGATCAGCCAGTCTGAGTAATAGATTTTTGAAAGTCTCCAATGATGTGTTGAGGGGTTTGGTGGACCAGAGTGTTAATGTGTTGTTTACCTGCATGTCATGTGTTGTTTACCTTCATGTTGTGTTGTTAATGTGTTGTTTTCCTGCACGCTGTATTGTGCAGGAGATGATCATGAACGCATATGAGGAATTCCAGACCATTATCATGGAACATCTAACACCGCCACTGTTGTGAGGGCTAGACAAGAAGCATGGCAACATGTCAGACAAGTTAAATGCATAATGCTGCATTCACATGAATATTCACAACGCTTTACTCGCGTAAATATACTCGCCCGACTATTTGTGGTTTATTCATTCACTTCACTCATGCTGGAGAGGGGGCGTGGCTTCTCTCCATGGAAACAGTTATCATTTCCGCCATCCACCATGGAAGAAATAACCACTATTTCTGCTTTATACTTGTTGTGGCCCTTCCACAAACGCCCTTGTGTCTGGGTTCATAACATTAATATCACATATACATATAATAAATAAATATATATTCTCACACACACACACACACACACACACACACACACACACACACACGTGTTGTGAAAATGTATCGGCTAATTTTAAGTGCCTCATCACCCCAATCAATCCAATTATATTTCTTTAAATGTGCCTGCTGGCAGTCGGCTTAATGGCATGCATCATCCAATGAGATCTAAAAAAACTCTCTCTACTCTTTCAGAACAAGGAGATAATATATGTGTATATACATGTATGCAGAGATGACCATATAAAACTAGGAGTTTGAGTATGTGTGTGCGAATCTGTGTATGGGCAGATCAGTATGTATGTATAGTTTTGTTAGACCTTAGTGCTGCGTTCGACACCATTGATCATGACATCCTATTACAGAGATTGGATCAGTCGATTGGCATTTCAGGTACCGCACTAAGTTGGTTTAAATCCTATTTATCAGATCGATCTCAATTTGTAAACGATGAAGCCTCAATGACCACCAACGTTAATCACGGAGTTCCACAAGGTTCTGTGCTTGGACCAATTTTATTTACCTTATATATGCTTCCTTTGGGCAACATTATCAGGAAACACTCCATAAACTTTCATTGCTATGCAGATGACAATTATATTCATCCATCCATCCATTATCACCCGCTTATCCGGGGTCGGGTCGCTGTGGCAGCAGGTTCAGCAGGCCGACCCAGGCTTCCCTCTCACCCGCAGCACTTTCCAACTCATTCTGGGGGATCCTGAGGCGTTCCAAGGCCTCCTACCAGTTGGACGTGCCCGGAAAACCTCTAATGGGAGGCGTCCAGGAGGCCTCCTGACTAGATGCCCGAACCACCTCAGCTGACTCCTTTGGACACGAAGGAGCAGCGACTCGACTCCAAGCTCCTCCCTGATGTCCGAGCTCCTTACCCTATCTCTAAGGCCGAGCCCGGCCACCCTACGGAGGAAGCTCATTTCGGCTGCTTGTATCCGAGATCTCGTTCTTTCGGTCACGACCCAGAGTTCGTGACCATAAGTGAGGGTTGGAACGTAGACCGACCAGTAAATGGAGAGCTTTGCCTTCCGGCTCAGCTCCCTCTTCACCAAGACGGACTGGTACAGCGCCTGTTTTACTGCTGCAGCCGCACCGATCCGCCTATCGATCTCCCGCTCCACCTTACCCTCACTCGTGAACAAGACCCCGAGATACTTGAACTCCTTCACAATATATTCAATTCAGTTTATTTTTTTCTGTTTATTTTGTATACCATATTGCCCCACTAGAGAGCTGCGCTCACTAAATGCGGGGCTACTTGTGGTTCCTAGAGTTCAAAAAATTAGGATGGGAGCAAGAGCCTTCAGTTATCAAGCTCCTCTTTTATGGAACCAGCTTCCACTTTCAGTCCGGGAGGCAGACACAGTCACCTCATTTAAGAATAGACTTAAGACTTTCCTCTGTAATAGTGCTTATAGTTAAGGCTGAATTAGGTTTACCCTGGTCGAGCCCCTAGATATGCTGCTATAGGCTTATAGGTTGCTGGGGTATGTTTTAGGATACACTGAGCACCTATCTCCTCTTCTCTCTCTACTTATGCTGATCAGCTCTGCTGATCGCCCTGCCCCCCCCTCCTCTCTACCTCCTTCTGTTTCATGGATTGGAGTTCCATTTGTGTAACTCTGTAATTCTGTTCATTCTGTACACATGACATATATTGCTTCTGTCCATCCGGGGAGAGGGATCCTCCTCTGTTGCCCTCCTGAAAGTTTCTTCCCTTTTTTTTCCTGTGAAAGATTATTTTTGGGGAGTTTTTCCTGATCCGATGTGAGGTCCTGGGACAGGGATGTCATATGTGTACAGATTGTAAAGCCCTCTGAGGCAAATTTGTGATATTGGGCTATACAAAATAAACTGAATTGAATGTACAGCATGTATTATTCATAATCAGAAATGCAATCAATTGAAGCAGTGAAAATAAATAACTGGATGGATGATTGCATGCAATTCCATAAAAGTACTCTTTTATTGCATTTACTGGGACATGGCCAGGGAATGTAATGAACACATCCATAAGTTTCTTAAGCGATAAATAAACTTTACGAACACCACGGCATGCAGCGGCTTTCCCAATGTTCTGCATCGCCAACACTGTACAACAATGTACCACAATATACCACACTGTACAACAATGTACCACAAGGCTCTGCATATATACTGGTCATTTCACGCCTAGACTACTATAACTCCCTCCTTGCAGGTCTACCTGCTAAGGCCATCCGACCTCTGCAGCTCATCCAGAATGCAGCAGCTCGACTGGTCTTTAACCTCCTAAATTTACCCACACTACTCCGCACCTCCTTGTGACTCCGTCACTGCGAGCTAAAAACTCAACAAAGCTCATCAATGTGGAACGAGCTCCTCAATGGTGGAACGAGCTCCCCAGTGGTGGAATTTCAATTCAATTCAATTCAGTTTATTTTGTATAGCCCAATATCACAAATTAGTACAATCTGTACACATACGACATCCCTGTCCCAGGACCTCACATCGTATCAGGAATGTGAGGTTCCTTATCGGTGGAGCGCGTTCCACCATTGAGGAATGAGCTCCTCAATGGTGGAACGAGCTCCCCACTGACATCAGGACAGGAGAAAGTCTCTACATCTTCCGCCAGAAACTAAAAACCCATCTTTTCCAACTATACCTTGAATAAAAAACGATTAGCACTTCAGTGGCACTTGAATGGCACTTACTTAGGGTACCTTTTGTAGTTTGGGCTTTCTTGAAGAAATGTAACTTTCTTGATTCTTGTGTTGTGAATGTGTCGTTTACCTGCATGTCATGTCTTGTCTACCTGCATGTCATATTGTTCATGTGTTGTTTACCTGCATATCATATTGTTCATGTGTTGTTTACCTGCATATCATATTGTTCATGTGTTGTTTACCTGCATGTCGTGTTGTTACTGTGTTTTTTACCTGCATATTGTGTTGTTGTTGTATACCTGCATGTTGTGTTGTTGTTGTTTACCTGCAGGTGGCTGACGATGCAGAATGGTTCGGGTCGATTCCTTCCACAGGTGGAAGTGGATGACAGTTGGTGGGCTCTGCCAATCAGAAGGTCTCCTGTTGCTGGGTAACAGCTGCCCTCTGTGCACACGTCACTGAACCCTGGAAGGCTGACATCATCCTGAGCGCTTTTTCCTGAGGCCCCCCCATCCTGAGCGTAGATGAATACCTGCAGGACTGAAAGCAGAGGTTCGGGTGAACGTGGTTCATGTGATGTAGGTGGTTCACATGGTTTAGGGGTTTTTCGTGGTTTATATGGCGCAGGTGGTTCATGTGTGGTTTAGGTGGTTCATGTGGTTCACATGCTTTTTGTAGTTCAGGTGGTTCATGATCTTTAGGTAGTTTAGGTGGTTCAGGTGGTTCATGTGGTTCATGTGGTTCAGGTCATACAAAATATGATATTAATATCAATACATATTCTTCATAATTTGATGTAATGGACCATTAAATATTGATTGCGATAGGAAATACCACATTAACTATGACAGTAAAGTAAATATCTTCGGATAGAACCAAACCTGCCGATGTTATCCCAAGGTTTATTATTTTATGGACCAAACGATGAATCAATAGATTCATCAGTCAAATATAATTATTTAGATTAGCATTTATCAATGAAGGTGGTACCGCCGCCCATAAATGTTTAGAGAACGGAATATTTATTGTGCTTCTAGTGTTGAATATTTATTGTTCTTCTAGTGTTGAGGTGTTCTGGAGGCGTTTTGTGTTTCTTTGAATGCCACTTTCGTCAATGAAATCCACATTTTCATAACTTTATGCCAGACTTGCTTTCACCGCCATCATCTGAAGATTATTTTCTATGATTTTGTGGCTTCACGTGCTTCTGAAATGCGTCACTTTATTATTAGGTGGTGATGATGAGATGTCTCCTGTAGTTCTACTTCTCCACCTCTACAGAAGCAGCTGTAAACGGTCTCCACGGCAGCGAGACAGTTTCTCTTTGTTCTTTTTGAATATTATGACTTTATTCTTTCCCTCTCTGATAAACCATCATAAAGCATCATTAATGTTCTCATTGAAAGACAAAACCATGGAGGTGAACCATGTGTGCCGACACAATACACAATACATAATACACGATTATCTACCGTTGTCCTGTTTTCCTCTCCAAAACGTAAGATTTCCACAGAATGCAGGAAATGAGGAGTTTGACCCCTTCTGAATATAAAATAATCATTATATTGATACAATGTTCAAAGGGGGTTTCTGATTGGCTGCTGGTTACAACCTAATTAGTTCTTTGTTTGATTAAAATAATAAATATTGACTATGAGAAAATAATGATAAAGATCCAGTTTAATCAGACAAGTAGCCATGGGCATGCTGGGGGGTGGGGGTCTTCCGGTGTGGCTCAGTGACGTCATCAGTGACATAGCGTCGTTTACATACAGATCCTTAATCAGGATTAGATTTAAGGTTTCTTATTGATGAAATAACAGACTAATCTCAGATCAGATATCATCACAGAAATAATTTTAAACATTTAATAAGTGAACTCATCATCTGATCCAAATCTATTTTTAATTGTTATTGTTTATTTTATGACAATTTTAATCATTTAAAAAAACACAACACAATGAATTAATTAAAGTGTCAAGTGCACAAATACTTCAGTCTTTCTCTCACCTTTCTGATTAAAGCAAGACGTGTATTAACATGATCGATTGACTATTTAATTACTAAAGTATTTAAATATTAAAGTATTTCATTATTACAGTATTTCATTATTAAAGTATTGCATTGGCCTTTAAAGGGTTTGCAGGTAAACTCACCGAGCAGCACCGAAAGCTGAAGCTCCCACATGCTGCCGGTCTCCAATCTGGTCTCCAATCTGGTCTCCGATCTGGTCTCCGATCTGGTCTCCGATCTGGTCCTCAGGAGACGCAAGAAAAACTGATGAAACCTGGAAATCCGACAAAACTTCAAAACCACCGAAACCTCCGAGTCGTCCAACTCTCAAGACCTGTAAAAGTCTTCGGACCTCTAACCCTCTCAAGACCTCTAACCCTCTCAAGACCTCTAACCCTGTTCAGACCTCTACAACTCTGCGGACTTCTGCACGCCTGTAAACCCGCAGTGACCGGCAGACCGTCTCAGACCTGTTGGGACTCCGCCTGCTTCTATCCACCGGTACCGACACCTCAGGACATGACATCCGGGCTGACTTTCAAAATAAAGCTGAGTGAGATGGAACATGCCGCGTTGATATGTTTATGTATATTGATAAATTACATGTGGATCAAATAAGAGAACACATAGGACATAACTATTGTATTGTGTGAATATTCTGTCCTCATATTAATATATTCTGTCGTAAGTGTATATTGTGTATATCATGACCAAATTGCACAGCGTAAAAACTAAAAGTACAAATAATAAGAGATGAACACAAAACAATCTGATTACAAAACAAAACAAAAAATGTGCCTCTGATTGAGATCCAGTTTTAGTCAGTCGATTTTATTCTGAAAATAAATAACTCTCGCTCTCTTGGACCAAAGTATGTGATCAGGTTGTGTTGCTGGTCTCAGGGTCTCAGTTCCAATGAAGAGAAACATCAAAGCTACAGCATACAAATGGACGCCTGTCTGTCTGTGTGTCTGTGTGTCTGTCTGTGTGTCTGTGTGTCTGTCTGTCTGTGTGTCTGTGTGTCTGTCTGTGTGTCTGTCTGTCTGTCTGTGTGTCTGTCTGTGTGTCTGTCTGTGTGTCTATGTGTCTGTCTGTGTGTCTGTCTGTCTGTCTGTCTGAGTGTCTGTGTGTCTGTCTCTCTCTCTGTCTCTCTGCCTGTCTCGCCATTGCATATATTAACTGTGCTGATTAGTAAAAGTGAAATTATGTGTATTACTTGTATTTGACAAGAGTTACCTCACAGAATGCAAAATTATATTATTGATTACTTATTAAGTTACAGTTTTTATAGTTTTCTCATTGGTCAGTTGTGACTGTTTGAATTGTGGTTTTAAAATGTTCTATTTGTATAGAATTTTACATATAAAAGAAATAAGTGATTCTTCTTCTGCAGTTCCGAGGTGACTCCCCCCCACCCCCCAGGGCTCTACAGACAAAAAACATTCCTGAGCCTCCCCCCAAGACACACACACACACACACACACACAGAGTCCTCCCCCACAGTTAAACCTCACCTGCAATAACAAAGGAGTAGGTGTGTGTATTTTGGGGGCAGAGGGGGTTTGGGAATCCGACCCCACCAGAACATCTGAAGACTCATTCAGAACTGCATGCCCTGTTGCATCGTGGGTAATGATTGTGAACGTGTGGTGGCCTGCAGAGCTGAGCTCTTAGTCAATCAGAGATTGTCTGATCTGTCTGATGACATTAACAAAAGAATGGAAAGCACGTTTGTGTGTGCACATGCTCATGCACACATACACATCTGCATTTAACTCATCCAAAGTTATTATACTCTATTCAATTTAATTTATAGAACTCAACATCCCAAACTCTCCTCAGAGGGCTTTACAATCTGTACACATACGACATCCCTGACCTTTGACCCTCACATCAGAACAGGAACAACTCCCGTAAAAAATCTTTAAGGGGATAAAAAGGGCAGAAAGCTCAGCGAGAGCAACAGAGGAGGATCCTATCAGGATGGACAGTAGTACAATAGATGTCATGTGACCAGAAGTACAATATACAGGTATGTCATGTAACCAGAAGTACAATATATGTCATGTGACCAGAAGTACAATATATGTCATGTGACCAGAAGTACAATAGATGTCATGTAACCAGAAGTACAATATATGTAATGTGACCAGAAGTACAATATATGTCATGTGACCAGAAGTACAATAGATGTCATGTAACCAGAAGTACAATATATGTAATGTGACCAGAAGTACAATATATGTCATGTGACCAGAAGTACAATAGATGTCATGTAACCAGAAGTACAATATATGTAATGTGACCAGAAGTACAATATATGTCATGTGACCAGAAGTAGAATAGATATCATGTGACCAGAAGTACAATAGATATCATGTGACCAGAAGTACAATATATGTAATGTGACCAGAAGTACAATATATGTCATGTGACCAGAAGTAGAATAGATATCATGTGACCAGAAGTACAATAGATATCATGTGACCAGAAGTACAATAGATGTCATGTGACCAGAAGTACAATAGATGCAATGTGACTAGAAGTACAATATATGTAATGTGACCAGAAGTACAATATATGTCATGTGACCAGAAGTAGAATAGATGCAATGTGACCAGAAGTACACACGTCATGTGACCAAAAGTAAGATATATGTCATTTGACCAGAAGTACATATCTCATGTGACCAAAGGTACAATAGATGTCATGTGACCAAAAGTACAATAGATGTCATGTGACCAGAAGTACAATATATTCAATTCAATTTTCAATTCAGTTTATTTCATATAGTCCAATATCACAAATTACGAATTAGTCTCAGAGGGCTTTACAATCTGTACACATACGACATCCCTGACCTTTGACCTCACATCGGATCAGGAAAAACTCCCCAAAAATAACCTTTGACAGGGAAAAAAGTGAAGAAACCTTCAGGAGAGCAACAGAGGAGGATCCCTCTCCCCAGATGGACAGAAGAATAGATGTCATGTGTACAGATGAACAGAGTTACATAAACTCATTCAACGAATATACCAGAATGTATGAATAATTCGTAGTAGGCATGGAACACAATCCAGACTTCCACGATCCATGAAACAGAAGGCGGTAGAGAGGAGGGGGGGGGCGCATCAGCAGGGGCCATGGCAGGAGGCATCAGACACAGCCAGGTCCAATGGACCCTATGAGCTGTGAAGTCACAAAGACTCGGGGGAGGAAGCAGAGTTAATAAGGTGCAATGAAGAGATGTAAATCCATCCATAAGTAGAGAGAGAAGAGGAGATAGGTGCTCAGTGTATCCTAAAACGTCCCCCATCAGCCTATAAGCCTATAGCAGCATATCAAGGGTCTGGACCAGGGCAAACCTGATTCAGCCCTAACTATAAGCACTATTAAAGAGGAAAGTCTTAAGTCTATTCTTAAATGAGGTGACTGTGTCTGCCTCCTGGACTAAAAGTGGAAGCTGGTTCCATAAAAGAGGAGCTTGATAACTGAAGGCTCTGGCTCCCATCCTACTTTTTAGGACTCTAGGAACCACAAGTAGCCCCGCATTTAGTGAGCGCAGCTCTCTAGTGGGGCAATATGGTACTACAAGCTCCTTAAGATATGATGGTGCATCACCAATCAAGGCTTTGTAGGTGAGGAGAAGAATTTTAAATGTGATTCTTGATTTTACAGGGAGCCAGTGCAGAGCAGCTAATACAGGAGTCATGTGATCTCTTTTCTTAGTTTTTGTGAGTACACGAGCTGCAGCATTCTGGATCAACTGGAGGGATTTAAGAGACTTATTAGAGCAGCCTGATAATAAGGAGTTGCAGTAATCTAGTCTGGAAGTAACAAACGCGTGAACCAGCTTTTCTGCATCTTTTTGAGACAAGATGTGTCTGATTTTTTAAATGTTACGTAGATGAAAAAATGCAATCCTTGAGATTAGCTTAACATGGGAGTTAAAGGACAAGTCTCGGTCAAAGATAACTAGAGATTCTTTACAGTGGTGTTGGATGCCAGGGCAATGCCATCTACAGAAACCACATCACCAGATAATTGATCTCTGAGGTGTTCAGGGCCATTAAAATAACTTCAGTTTTGTCTGTGTTTAACATCAGGAAGTTGCAGGTCATCCATGTTTTTATGTCTTAAGACATGCCTGAATTTTAGCGAGCTGGTTGGTCTCTGGTTTGATTGATAGATCAGAAGACATTAATATAGATATACAGTAATTGAGTATCATCTGCATAACAATGACAGTTTATGGAGTGCTTCCTGTACAATAGATAAGATTAGATTTTACTTTATTCATCCCCAGGGGTAAATTACTTGAAGCTGTAGCAAAAGATTTTTTACAAATATACAATACAATAAAATAAAATAGCAGGGCATATTACATAGAATTTAAATAATAATAAAGGAAATGAAAATGCAAAAAAAACCGTAGTCCTTTAATACAGAGATGAGTCCTTTATCTGATGCAATTAGGAGGTCATATAACCCCATATTAGTCCCATATTATATATATATATATGATATATTTGATTATATTCTACTGCAGTCACGTACAGGTCTACTGCGGTCACGTACGTCTACTGCAGTGACACATAGGTCTACTGCAGTGACACATAGGTCTACTGCAGTCACATACAGGTCTACTGCGGTGACAAAAAGGTCTACTGCGGTGACAAACAGGTCTACTGCAGTGACACATAGGTCTACTGCAGTCACAGGTCTACTGCAGTCACGTACAGGTCTACTGCAGTAAGAAAGAGGTCTACTGCAGTGACAAAAAGGTCTACTGCGGTCACGTACAGGTCTACTGCAGTGACAAAAAGGTCTACTGCGGTGACAAACAGGTCTACTGCAGTGACACATAGGTCTACTGCAGTCACAGGTCTACTGCAGTGACACAGGTCTACTGCAGTCACAGGTCTACTGCAGTCACGTACAGGTCTACTGCAGTGACAAAAAGGTCTACTGCAGTCACAGGTCTACTGCAGTCACGTACAGGTCTACTGCAGTGACAAACAGGTCTACTGCAGTCACAGGTCTACTGCGGTCACGTACAGGTCTACTGCAGTGACAAAAAGGTCTACTGCGGTCACGTACAGGTCTACTGCAGTAAGAAAGAGTTCTACTGTAGTGACAAACAGGTCTACTGCAGTCACGTACAGGTCTACTGCAGTGACAAAAAGGTCTACTGCAGTCACAGGTCTACTGCAGTCACGTACAGGTCTACTGCAGTGACAAAAAGGTCTACTGCAGTCACAGGTCTACTGCAGTCACGTACAGGTCTACTGCAGTGACAAACAGGTCTACTGCAGTCACAGGTCTACTGCGGTCACGTACAGGTCTACTGCAGTGACAAAAAGGTCTACTGCGGTCACGTACAGGTCTACTGCAGTAAGAAAGAGGTCTACTGTAGTGACAAACAGGTCTACTGCAGTCACAGGTCTACTGCAGTCACGTACAGGTCTACTGCAGTGACAAACAGGTCTACTGCAGTCACAGGTCTACTGCGGTCACGTACAGGTCTACTGCAGTGACAAACAGGTCTACTGCAGTCACAGGTCTACTGCAGTCACGTACAGGTCTACTGCAGTGACAAACAGGTCTACTGCAGTCACAGGTCTACTGCAGTCACGTACAGGTCTACTGCAGTAAGAAAGAGGTCTACTGCAGTGACAAAAAGGTCTACTGCGGTCACGTACAGGTCTACTGCAGTGACAAAAAGGTCTACTGCGGTGACAAACAGGTCTACTGCAGTGACACATAGGTCTACTGCAGTCACAGGTCTACTGCAGTGACACAGGTCTACTGCAGTCACAGGTCTACTGCAGTCACGTACAGGTCTACTGCAGTGACAAAAAGGTCTACTGCAGTCACAGGTCTACTGCAGTCACGTACAGGTCTACTGCAGTGACAAACAGGTCTACTGCAGTCACAGGTCTACTGCGGTCACGTACAGGTCTACTGCAGTGACAAAAAGGTCTACTGCGGTCACGTACAGGTCTACTGCAGTAAGAAAGAGTTCTACTGTAGTGACAAACAGGTCTACTGCAGTCACGTACAGGTCTACTGCAGTGACAAAAAGGTCTACTGCAGTCACAGGTCTACTGCAGTCACGTACAGGTCTACTGCAGTGACAAAAAGGTCTACTGCAGTCACAGGTCTACTGCAGTCACGTACAGGTCTACTGCAGTGACAAACAGGTCTACTGCAGTCACAGGTCTACTGCGGTCACGTACAGGTCTACTGCAGTGACAAAAAGGTCTACTGCGGTCACGTACAGGTCTACTGCAGTAAGAAAGAGGTCTACTGTAGTGACAAACAGGTCTACTGCAGTCACAGGTCTACTGCAGTCACGTACAGGTCTACTGCAGTGACAAAAAGGTCTACTGCGGTCACGTACAGGTCTACTGCAGTAAGAAAGAGTTCTACTGTAGTGACAAACAGGTCTACTGCAGTCACGTACAGGTCTACTGCAGTGACAAAAAGGTCTACTGCAGTCACAGGTCTACTGCAGTCACGTACAGGTCTACTGCAGTGACAAAAAGGTCTACTGCAGTCACAGGTCTACTGCAGTCACGTACAGGTCTACTGCAGTGACAAACAGGTCTACTGCGGTCACATACAGGTCTACTGCAGTAAGAAAGAGGTCTACTGTAGTGACAAACAGGTCTACTGCAGTCACGTACAGGTCTACTGCAGTAAGAAAGAGGTCTACTGTAGTGACAAACAGGTCTACTGCAGTCACGTACAGGTCTACTGCAGTAAGAAAGAGGTGTACTGCAGACATCACTGTTGGGTGGTTACACCTGTGAGTTCAGTGGTGCTGTGGTCAGGTAGGACTTTTTTAACCAAAAGAAAAAGGATTGCTGTTCACTTCCTCTTTGGTAAAAGGAATTCTGATTAGAAGACAACATGCTCTTTAACCATTCACAGTACTTATATATTACAGAATCAATTAAATGAAAAAAACATTCACACATTTTTTTTTTAATTGAATGAATGTCAACTGCACAACTTTGAACAATACACATATGTTATAAAAGTTTGAAAAAATCCAGAAAATGTATCCCAAGTTTTGTTTTCTGTATTTAGATTTAATGTGAAGCATTAGGAAAAACTAATTTAAAACAAAAATGTTTTAAGACAGAAGTGACTAACATAAGGGTCAGGACACCCAAATAGGTTGCATCGTGTATATTCTAAATTATAGTACATCATAAGTACATGCGATGTAGTGTCAAAAAATGAATATAGAAAAACAATCTCTTAAAGGTTCACGTCTGAAACTTTGAAAGTACTGGTTTGTCAACCTGTAGTACTGAGTAGTAAGTAAGACCTGTGTTTCAGTAAGTACTACCAAGTACTGTTTATGGGGTGCAGTATTTCAGTATGTAGTAATCAGTAGTATTTACGAGGTGCAGTATTACAGTATATCGTACTCAGTAGTATTTATGTGGTGCAGTATTACATAATGTAGAACTCAGTAGTATTAAGGGGTGCAGTATTACAGTGTGTAGAACTCAGTAGTATTATGACATACAGTATTACACTATGTAGTACTCAGTAGTATTTATGATGTGCAGTATAACAGCATGTAGTATTTATGATGTGCAGTATAACAGCATGTAGTATTTATGATGTGCAGTATAACAGTATGTAGTACTCAGTGGTATCTATGAGGTGCAGTATTATAGTATGTAGAACTCAGTAGTATTATAGGGATTTAGTATTACAGTATGTACAACTTTGTAGTATTATGGGGTGCAGTATTACAGTATGTAGTGCTCAGTAGTATTTATGATGTGCAGTATAACAGCATGTAGTACTCAGTAGTATTTATGGGATGCAGTATTATTTATTTATTTTATTCATTTATTTTGCAGGGACAATGCACACTAATCAACAGTAGGACTGTAAGTGACCCAGAGAGGCTAATTTCCATCTGCTGTCCCTGGCCAGATGTTTGTAAGGCAGCCTAAAATAACAACATCTCAAAATAAAATGGGAATAAAATTCATAGACAAACTGACAACAACATATAAACAAAACCAATACACAGCAAAAAGAAAGTGTACAACAATAGAGCAGAGACATAACGGGCTGCAGCATGAATCAGGCAGAACAAACCCAGCTACAATACAACATACACATACAAAACAAATGCACATATAGGAGAAACAAGCATCAAGATAGAGAGCACATCAATGATTACACACCTGATTGAAGCCATTCCTTCAGGTTATGCTGGAACGGTTTGTACGTGTTTTGTGCACGTATGTGTGGTGGCAGAGCATTCAGTATGTAGTGCTCAGTAGTATTTATGACATGCAGTATTACACTATGTAGTACTCAGTAGTATTTATGATGTGCAGTATAACAGCATGTAGTACTCAGTAGTATTTATGGGGTGCAGTATTACACTATGTAGTACTCAGTAGTATTTATGATGTGCAGTATAACAGCATGTAGTACTCAGTAGTATTTATGGGGTGCAGTATTACACTATGTAGTACTCAGTAGTATTTATGATGTGCAGTATAACAGCATGTAGTACTCAGTAGTATTTATGGGGTGCAGTATTACACTATGTAGTACTCAGTAGTATTTATGATGTGCAGTATAACAGCATGTAGTACTCAGTAGTATTTATGGGGTGCAGTATTACAGTATGTAGTGCTCCGTAGTATTTATGATGTGCAGTATAACAGCATGTAGTACTCAGTAGTATTTATGGGGTGCAGTATTACAGTATGTAGTACTCAGTAGTATTTATGATGAGCAGTATAACAGCATGTAGTACTCAGTAGTATTTATGGGGTGCAGTATTAGGGTATGTAGTGCTCAGTAGTATTTATGGGGGGCAGTATTACAGTATGTAGAACTCAGTATATTATGGGGTGCAGTATTACACTATGTAGTACCAAGTAGTATTCATGAAGTACAGCTGACGTATCCTTCGGCCCGTTTGGAGATTTCCTTTCGAAGTGAATCCACAGTTTCTAACAACGTGGAGACTTCAGCTGCTTTGTCCTCTTTATTCTTGATCAGCTGCTGGATCTTCTCCTCCAGATCTGACAACACACAGTACATGTATGACACTGGTATACTACAGTATTACTCCTGTTCCTGTTCAATACATTTGTTATGATGTCACAATACAAGTCAAAGTACTAATAATACCTTGTAGCTGTAGAAGTTTGTTCTCCACCTGTTCCTTTATTTTCTCAGCCTCCTCCATCATCTTCCTCAGGCGTTCTCCAGCTTCATCTTCAACTATCTGATTGGACCTTTTCTGGTTTAAAAGCTCAAACAGCTTCATTGCATCATCCAGCTTCTGTTACATAAACAAAGATGGTGATCAAAATCATTCATACTGTGTACTCAAACAGTATGTACTGCATATTGAATACTACATACTCATACTGCATACTCAATCTGTACTATATACTGAATACTACATTCTCAATCTGTACTGCATACTGCATAAAGCGTACTACAATCTCAATTTGTACTGCATACTACATACTAAAAAAGGATGTACTTTTGAGTATGCATACTACATTCTCAATCTGTACTGCATGCTGCATACTCAAATAGTATGTACTGCATACTGAATACTACATTCTCAATGTTGTACTGCTTACTGCCTACTCCATACTCAAACAGTATGTACTGCATACTGCATAAAGCGTACTACATATATGTCGAAAGAAGAGCTGAGGTCGAGAAGTACTAACACAGAGCAATCACCCGGATCAGAAGACATTAATATATCATTAGAAACCCTCAGGAGAGCGGTTTCAGTAGAGGGCTGGACGTTGTGATAAAAAGTGTGCCTCTCCAGTGCAGCACTAAGTTGGTGGGCCACAACCGTCTCTAAGATTTTTGATATACAAGGTAGTTTTGATATAGGCATACATAAGCATCGGGGTCGGGTGCTATGCAGACCAGGTGGCCTGTGCTTATGCACCAAACAGCAGTTCGGAGTACCCGGCCTTCTTGGAGTCCATAGTACTCCAGGGAGACTTCAACACTCACATAGGCAATGACAGAGAAACCTACTGGGGGGTGATTGGGAGGAATGGCTTGCCCAATCTAAACCCAAGTGGTATCTCGCTGTTGGACTTCTGTGCTCGCCAAGGTTTGTCCATAACGAACACCATGTTCCAACAAAAGGTGGCTCATAAGTGTACCTGGGCCCAGAACACCCGAGTGGACCAGCTCTTTAACCCCGCAAGACTAATGGAGGGGTCCTGGGAGTTTGCACAATAAGTCTACATGTGCTTTGTGAACTTCAACCGGGTTCCTCTGTTTTGTTTTTGTGGAGGGTGCTGCGGGAGTACAGGGTGCCGGACCCATTGCAATGTCCCATCTGGTTTCTGTACACATGCAGTAAGAGAACGTCAGGTTTGGGAGACTTGGGGTCTCGGAATCGCCTCGCGGCTATTAGCAAATGATATGGCCCTGTCGGCCTCCTCGGACTGTGACCTCCAGTATTCACTGGGGCGGTTTGAGTGTGAAGCAGCGGGGATGAGAGTTAGCACCTACAAATCTGAGGCCATGGTGTTCTGCCCAAAAAAAGGTGGATTCCTCCCTCCAGGTGGGGACGGAGTGCCTATCCCAACCAAAGGAGTTCAAGTATCTCAGGGTCTTGTTCACGAGTGAGGGTAAGATGGAGTGGGAGATCGACAGGCGGATCGGTGTGGCTGCAGCAGTAAAACAGGCGCTGAGCTGGAAGGCAGGCTTACTGGTTCTGTGTCAGTAGTCGTACTGGTTCTCTGGCAGTAGTCTTACTGGTTATGTGTCAGTAGTCATACTAGTTCTGTAGTCTTACTGGTTCTGGGGCAGTAGTCTGGTTTAAAGCAGAGTCTGCAGCCTCTCTGGCATTTTTGGCTGTCTCTCTGTTCTGCTCAGTTTTCCTCTTCAGGTCTTTGATCTTGTCCTGCAGATCTTCAGATCGACGATTCATCAGCTTTGTCTCAATGTCGTCTAGTTTGTCGTTCATCTGAGAAAAAAAATGTAATTACTTATTGAAACATAGCAGCACCTGGCAAAGCTGAACTCAATTGAAAGATGTTTGATCTTTACGTCTTTGATTTGGTCTTTGGCCATGTCTTTGTCTCGGCTGCCGGTGTCCAGGTCGTTGTTGGCTTTGTCCTGAGCTTTCTCTGCTCCATAAATATCTCTGCTGATCTTGGTCACATCAATGTTCTTTGTCCGCTCCCTTAACATAAGAAACAATAACAAGACAGCTTCAAAATACAACGTTGTCTTCATGAAGACCCTGTTGTCAGATATCAGATCAGTGAGGTCACTAATCGATAAGCTAGGAGGTCAAAACAAACTACTGGGCTTCATGGTAGTTTATTTGAGTTTCAGTCAGTTTAGAAAACACCACAGCACAGAGACAGCACTGGTGAAAATTACTAATGACCTAATTGCATCAGATAAAGGACTCATCTCTGTAGTTGTTTTATTAGACCTTAGTGCTGATAAAGGACTCATCTCTGTACTGGTCTTGTTAGACCTTAGTGCTGATAAAGGACTCATCTCTGTACTGGACTCATCTCTGTACTGGTCTTGTTAGACCTTAGTGCTGATAAAGGACTCATCTCTGTACTGGTCTTGTTAGACCTTAGTACTGCATTCGATACCATTGACCATGACATCCTATTACAGAGACTGGATCAGTCGATTGGCATTTCAGGTACCGCACTAAGTTGGTTTAAATCCTATTAATCAGATCAATCTCAGTTAGTATTTGTAAACAATGAAGCCTTAATGACCACCAACGTTAATCACGGAGTTCCACAAGGTTCTGTGCTTGGACCAATTTTAATTACCTTATATATGCTTCCTTTGGGTAATATTATCAGGAAACATTCCATAAACTTTAACACTAACCCTAAAACTGAAGTTATTTTACTGGGCCCTGAACACCTCAGAGATCAATTATCTGGTAATGTCGTTTCTGTAGATGGCATTGCCAACACCACTGTAAAGAATCTCAGCGTTATCTTTGATCAGGACTTGTCCTTTAACTCCCACGTGAAGCAAATCTCAAGGACTGCATTTTTTCATCTAAGTAATATTTAAAAAATCAGGCACATCTCGTCTCAGAAAAACTGGTTTACGCGTTTGTTACTTCTAGACTAGATTACTGCAACTCCTTATTATCAGGCTGCTCTAATAAGTCTCTTAAGTCCCTCCAGTTGATCCAGAATGCTGCAGCTCGTGTACTCACACAAACTAAGAAAAGAGATCACATGACTCCTGTATTAGCTGCTCTGCACTGGCTCCCTGTAAAGTCAAGAATCACATTTAAAATTCTTCTCCTCACCTACAAAGCCTTGATTGGTGATGCACCATCATATCTTAAGGAGCTTGTAGTACCATATTGCCCCACACTAAATGCGGGGCTACTTGTGGTTCCTAGAGTCCTAAAAAGTAGGATGGAAGCCAGAGCCTTCAGTTATCAAGCTCCTCTTTTATGGAACAAGCTTCCACTTTCAGTCCGGGAGGCAGACACAGTCACCTCATTTAAGAATAGACTTAAGACTTTCCTCTTTAACAGCGCCCTCTCTTCTCTTTCCCCTTCTGTTTCATGGATTGTGGAGGTCTGGATAGTGGTCCATGCCTTCTACTCCTTATTCATAATTTCTGTAATATTCATTGACTGTGTTGTAACTCTGTAACTCTGTTCATTCTGTACACATGACATCTATTGTTCATCTGGTCACATGACATCTATTGCTTCTGTCCATCCGGGGAGAGGGATCCTCCTCTTTTGCTCTCTTGAAGGTGTCTTCCCTTTTTCCCCCGTAATAGTTTTTCCTGATCTGATGTGAGGTCCTGGGACAGGGATGTTGTATGTGTACAGATTGTAAAGCCTTCTAAGGGGAGTTTGGAATTTGTGATTTTGGGCTATACAGAATAAACTGAATTGAATCTTCCAGGGGAGTTCAAGCTAACAGAGCTTTCATGTTTTTCCAGAGATGAGGCTTGGAGAGGCACGTTGTTTCAGGACCGTGTTTCGTTATATTAGTTGAAATTAGGTTACATGTTGATTGGCATTTCAGGTACCTCACTAAGTTGGTTTAAATCCTATTTATCAGATCGATCTCAATTTGTATTTGTAAACAATGAAGCCTCAATGACCACCAACGTTAATCACAGAGTTCCACAAGGTTCTGTGCTTGGACCAATTTTATTTACCTTATATATGCTTCCTTTGGGCAACATTATCAGGAAACACTCCGTAAACTTTCATTGCTATGCAGATGATACTCAATTATATCTATCGATCAAAGCAGAGGAGACCAACCAACTAACCCTGCTGATGCCCCGCCCCCCCTCCTCTCTACCTCCTTCTGTTTCATGGATTGGAGTTCCATTCATACATTGTTATATTCATGTAATGTGTTTATGTAACTCTGTAACTCTGTTCATCTGGTCACATGACATCTATTCATCTGTCCATCCGGGGAGAGGGATCCTCCTCTGTTGCTCTCCAGAAGGTTTCTTCACTTTTTTCCCTGTCAAAGGTTATTTTTGGGGAGTTTTTCCTGATTCGATGTGAGGTCAAAGGTCAGGGATGTCGTATGTGTACAGATTGTAAAGCCCTCTGAGGCAAATTTGTAATTTGTGATATTGGGCTATACAAAATAAACTGAATTGAATTGAATGTTTTATTTGAATGTTTCCAACTTTTAGTTTGAGGTTTGTGTTAAAGTTTTGTTCAAATTGTTATAAAAGTTTCTTATTTTGGTGGTTAAGTTAAAACTCTAAAAATAAAAAAAGTCCAACATGTCACCTTGATGATGAATATTATCATTACAGTTCATTAAAATAGTTTTGTAACCCTTTGGCTGGAATCTTGCAAATGCCAATAGGAGCAAAGAAAGGAGAGAGTGGAAAAAGATTTGTTCGACATATTATCGATCTCTAGTTAATGTACAACTCATAAGTTTGACATATACATATGTTTTAGCTTAAGTTTTAGCCTAAGTTTTGTTGTTAAAGTTTTGTGTTTTCATAATAGTTTGGGTTGAAGGTTCACATGCTATATTAAGTGAGTGAGTGAGTGGGTTAGTTGGTTGGTTAGTTAGTTAGTTTCAGACACTGACTTGAGTTCCTGAGCTTCCTGCAGCAGGTTCTGGGTAGTCTTGGCGTGCTCCAGGGTTTTGGGGGAATTGTTTGTGTTGGACAGCAGATTATTGATGTCATTGATCATTGATCGGATCTGATCTGGTGATCGTGGCATCTGGATGTCCAGAACAGCTTGGGCCATTTTCTCAATGTCCTCTGGAGGAACCATCTCATCTGTCAGGGAGGAAACCTGATTAATGAGTATCTTTATGTATGAACTTTGTTCCATATCATATCACTAGGTGCATTAACCTGTTCAAAGATTTGTTTCATCTATGTTTTCTTGTGATGACAATAACACTGTCGAGCGTGGGTGGAGTCAGCACTTTAAACTGATCCACAGTCCTCAAGGTGAGGACCAGGTTCCTGTAATGTCACCTGAACACTGACCTATGAGGTAGTCTTTGACTTGCTGGATGAGCTCATTGGTTTTATTTTTCTCTCTGCTGAGGGAGTCAATGTTGTTGTTGATCCGGTCCTGGAGGTCTTTGGCCTGGTCTTTGGTGTCCTGAGCTTGTTGTTTGGCATCGTTGATCTGACACAAAATACAGAGTTAAAACATGTATTAAAGAGTGAAGCAGTAAAGTGACCCAGTGTCACCTCCACTTGTGTCTCAGTAGTTTGAAACAATGAGTAGTATTGTAGTAGTATACAATCTGCCCTCTGCATTTAGCTATCGTAAGCATGAGGAGCAGTGGGCTGCTGTGAAGCGTCCGGGGGGAAACTTGGTTTTCAGAGTCTTGAACACACGACATGTGAATAGTAAGAAATAAATAAGGCAACAGGAGTCGGGGCAAAGAGGAAAGAAACCCATATATGTGAAATGTTAATTCTTCAGACATGAAGCCGACTGGCCATTGAGTAACCACTGCTTCGTCTGTGGGGATGGGCTTAGTCATGCACATGTATCATAAACTCAACTTTCATTTTGTGTCTGGATTATATTCGTATCAATTTACAATCCGTTTGTACTTCAAGTGACTGTAGAGTTTACTTATTCATTGTCGGCTTTTAAATGAGTGAGATTAAGAAGCGTCTACACTTGTAGAGCTATTTATTTTCAAATTACAATTCTATTGTAAATTATTTATCAATCCTAATATCATGAATCACGAATTTGCCTTGTTCCGTGGAACTAATTAATTCTGGACTCAGGCATTAAAAGCTGGTTTATCTGGACCCTCTTAAAACCCTCTGAAGTGGACTGGACCTCTAGTCTGTTCCAGGTCTAGCACCAGTCCTCCCAGTGTATACCTGCCTTGTTCCTGGACGCCTGCAGACGGGATGGAAGTGTGATGAGTTGCTCCTTCACTCTCTCTGCTGTCCCTGAAGCTTTCTGACTAACTCGAACGACTCCATCACAGTTTGGACCTCCACATTTATTTTTTCCCAAATCCAGAACACACAGAGCTCCACCACATCCTGAGCAGTCCTCTAGACCGGGTCCTCCGCAGATCTGCATCAGACCACAATACAATGGTGAAAGGTTACCAATATAAGCTGATGCTGCTCTGATTGGTTGATGCGTGAGTCACGTGACTCTGCAAGTTGGTACTCACCATTCGGTTGAGATTGGCCACACTGAGCTCATGGACCTTCTCCAGCGACGCCATGTCTCCTCTGCTGCTGCACATGTTCAGTTTATGTTTGACTTCCTGCCTGGTGTCCATGGAGTCCTCCACAGCTTTGTTGGCGTTTCTCACTCTCTTCTCGTCCAACATGAAGGCTTCATGAAGCTTCTGGACTTCAGCCAGCAGCTCTACAAAGGGATCAGAGAAGACAATGAGTTCACAGATCAGCTAAAGTAGAACAAGTGCATAAAGCAGCACAGTCGGTTCTGTACGTGTGTTTCATATGAAAGCAGCAGACAGAGGAGGGAGAAGAAGCAGGATGTGGAAGGAGGGTCTATAATATCACTTTCAAGAGTAAAACCACAACCTTTACAGAAAGTAAAGAGGAACCAGAGGGGCAGCATAAAGGACATGCATGTTCAAATCACTCCAAAACAAGACTTTGAAAGTGAAGCACAGCAGCAGCTCAGAGATGAGCGAGTCTGTAGATTCCAACACAAAGTAAAGGGGCCTTGCCATTTATCATCAAACTAAGTGATATCATTGAATCAGGGCCAGTGCACCACCAAGAGATCTGTTTCCAACCTGAATGGCCGCCGTAATAAAAAGTATAATCTAAAGTATACCACCCTGTCACTGAGTTATTGTGGGTCAGATTCTGGAACACAATAAAGTGAAGGGGAATCAGAAAAGGCCCATCTAGAACCAGAACAACATCACTGTACCGTCTGGGTATTCATCTTCATCGTCTGGATTCGGCCGACGTTTTGCCTTCATGTTGTTCAGCAGCTTTCTGAACTCCAGACCAATGTTGTCCATTTCAGTGTTTAGGAGAGCAGACGGATCGATCAGGATAACATTTGGGTCGATGGCATCTTGCAGCTTCCTGTGAGGAAGAAAGTGTTTAACAATGTTTGTTTCGGAGGGCCACGTGATACGAAGGAGGTAGCAGTGCCGGACAGGAGCTCAGGAGCTCCCGGACTGAACACTTTATTGAACATTTCAGGTGCAGATTAACATTAATAAAACAGGTCCCGCACTCTACGAGAGAAAAAAACGTCAGACTGGCAGGCCGGCGTCCTGCATGTGCCCTCGACGGGGCGCAAAGGAGCGAGGACCCGTTCATCGCCCCATAGAAGAGTACAAGCTGTGTACTGGTGCTGTTACGTGTGGTCGATAGTGTGCTATTTGTTGTATGGTTCATATTAGCTACTGCCATATCACTTAATACTTTGAGTATCGTCGCTTCCTCACTTTGAGGAAGTAGTTCTTGTTTTGTCTTTGGTTAATAAAACCACCTTTTGTTTATCCCTTTGTTACCTGTGAGTTATTCTCCCTCGGGTAATGATACATCCATTGTTACTCCCGCCTCCCCTAGGCTTCAGTTGGGGACATAATGCAGTGTGCATCTGAAATATATGTGTGAATGTTTTTTTTAATGTGTGGATTTAGTTTACATTTATGTTAAAGGATAAATATTGTGTGGAGAAATGGAAGCAGGTGTAGAATAAAGGAGGGAAGAACATGGAAATGGCCCGATCACTGAGGAAGTGAGGATAAACAAGCTCAAACAGTGAGGAGAAGATATTAATCTGTGGACACATTCATTTAAATTAACTATGAATGTGTAACTCTGTGTCTGCAGTCACTTCTGTGAGGCTGTACAACTTCAGACTGTACCTGATCTTTGCACACAGTTTCTCCAGCTTCTCCAGCTTCTCCAGCGTTGGCGGGGAGAGTCCCGTCAGGTTGGCGAGGCTGTCCAACTCGGAGTGCATCTTCAACATCTGTTGCAGGCGACTGTCGCCGGGCCACATGTTGACATCGGCGTGGCGAGGAATGAAGGTTCTCATCCTCAAGGTGGCTCGCTGGATATCGGTGACGTCTCCAGCCCAGAGAGCGTTGCATGGATGGCACTCGCCGCAGATCGGGAACACCAAATCATATCCAGGGGCGCACTCATCACAGAAAATCCCGGAAACGCCGACCCGGCAGAGACACTCACCGGTTTCAGGATCACATGACGGGCGCTCAGTCCCCTCAACATTACAGTCACAAGCTGAGAGAGACATGACGAGTTAAAAAAACATGACGATTCACGGAGGGAATGTGTTTGTGTCGTCACTCACAGATGCACTGCCGGTCCGGATTCCCAAAATGATTTTCTCCACATTCGTCACACTGTCTTCCTCCAAACTCAGGTTGACACAGACAGTGTCCCGTCACCTGAACGCATCACTGCTTCAGTCAATGCATGTGTTCTGATCAATCCTTCATCAGTGATTATTTATTGATTTATTGTGTGTCTAGTATTAAGAAAAACTAAAGTGTAAACGCTACCTGCTGATCAAGTTTAGTTGTTTTATCCCTTCAAGTTACACATTACAACAGTGTTCAGGGTGCTTTCTGTGATTCTGCTCTGTAGTGTGAGGTCAGTACCATGAATGGAACAAATCAAAGCCATGAACCGGGAAGTGTCTGTGCTGGTGCCTCTTACCTTGTTGCAGATGTTGGAGAAGGAGTTCACAGAATCACAGCTGCAGGTTTGACACCCCGATGCACCGTCCAGGTTCCAATATCCGTCCACACACTCGTCACAAAGGGTGCCTACCACCCCCGTCCTGCAGGGACACTGTCCCGTCCTTGAATTACAGAAACAAGGACTCCCTAGAGGACACTGAGTCACCTCTGTCCCCCGCCGGTCACAAGAGCACTCTTGGAAATGTACAATAAATATATCAGAGAAGGAAAAACACATTTGACTAGCAGTCACAACCAACGTCGTCACATTTCTACCATCTCTCTCGATGGGGTTTTGATGAAGGAGAAACCTTTCTGATCCCATCTGAGCTGGTTAGGGTACCAGAACACCTTGAGGACAGACACGGGGTCTCCTTTATTCAATTCAGTTTATTTTATAAACTGAATTGAATAAATGAGACCCCGTACACAGAACAGAGCCTGGCAGCAGACCCGACAGGCTGACCCAGGCTTCCCTCTCAACCGCAACATTTTCCAGCTCATTCTGGGGGATCCCTACAGCGTGTCCTGGGTCTTCCCGGCATCTCCTACCAGATGGACGTGCCCTGAAAACTTCCAGTGGGAGGCCCCCAGGAGAAATCCGAATTAGATGCCTGAACCACCTAAGCTGACTCCTTTTGACTCGAAGGAGTAACGCCTCAACTCCAAGTTCCTTCCTGATGTCCGAGCTCCCTATCTCTATGTCCGAGCCCGGCCCGCGCTACAGAGGAAACTCATCTCCTTACCTTATCTCTAAGTCTGAGCCTGGCCCCCCTACAGAGGAAACTCATCTCCTTACCCTATCGCTAAGGCTGAGCCCGCCCCCCTACAGAGGAAACTCATCTCCTTACCCTATCTCTAAGGCTGAGCCCGGCCCCCCTATAGAGGAAACTCATCTCCTTACCCTATTGCTAAGGCTGAGCCCACCCCCATACAGAGGAAACTCATCTCCTTACCCTATCTCTAAGGCTGAGCCCGGCCCCCCTATAGAGGAAACTCATCTCCTTACCCTATCTCTAAGGCTGAGCCCGACAGAGGAAACTCATCTCCTTACCCTATATCTAAGACTGAGCCCTAAGGAGGAAACTCATCTCCTTACCCTATCTCTAAGACTGAGCCCTACAGAGGAAACTCATCTCCTTACCTTATCTCTAAGACTGAGCCCTACAGAGGAAACTCATCTCCTTACCATATCTCTAAGGCTGAGCCCTAAGGAGGAAACTCATCTCCTTACCCTATCTCTAAGGCTGAGCCCTACAGAGGAAACTCGTCTCCTTACCCTATCTCTAAGACTGAGCCCTACAGAGGAAACTCATCTCCTTACCCTATCTCTAAGGCTGAGCCCTACAGAGGAAACTCATCTCCTTACCCTATCTCTAAGGCTGAGCCCTACAGATGAAACTCATCTCCTTACCCTATCTCTAAGGCTGAGCCCTACAGAGGGAACTCATCTCCTTACCCTATATCTAAGGCTGAGCCCCCTACAGAGGAAACTCATCTCCTTACCCTATCTCTAAGGCTGAGCCCGGCGCCCCTATAGAGGAAACTCATTTCCTTACCCTATTGCTAAGGCTGACCCCGCCCCCCTACAGAGGAAACTCATCTCCTTACCCTATCTCTAAGTCTGATCCCTACAGAGGAAACTCATTTTGACTGCTTGTATCCGAGACCTCGTTCTTTCGGTCCCGACCCAGAGTTCGTGACCGCCGGAACATAGACCAGTAAATTAACTATTAACATTAATATTAACATTTTTATTTTTATTTTCATTATTAATAATATTAATGTTATTATTACTATTAACATTATTATTAATAACATTATATTAACATGAACATTATATTAACATTATTATTACTACTAATATTATTAATGTTATTATTAATAACATTATTGTTTATTGTTTAATGTTATTATTACTATTAACATGATCATTATTATTATCTGGTCATTACCTTTGCAGTCCTGGTCCAGGGCGTTCCCGTAGTACCCAGGTTTGCAGTCCTGGCATTGGGGGCCCGTTGTGTTGTAGAGACAGCGCTGACATTCTCCTGTTTGGCTGTTGCATGAGTTACGGTCTCCAGTGTTTATGTTGTTGTTGCAGGGACACTCCTCACAGCTGGCGCCTGGCAACGCCAGGTCGCCATAGAAACCAGGGCTGCATCTGTTGCAGCGTGGACCTGAGATTCAAAGTGCTGTGGTCACATGATCCATGTAAATGTAAACAAGGGTCCTGTCTGAAACTGTTGGACGTCTTTATGTGATCACATGATCCATGTAAATGTAGAAAACAAACAATAGGCCTCATCTTATCCTTGCTTTCAAACAGCAAATTAAAGAAACACAGAACTCCTAGTTAATGCCTTTGTATCTGCCGGACTGGATTATTATTAAAGGAAATTAATGAAACGTTATATAAATGTTTGAATTGTATGCTTGCACAGAATGGTGCAGCTATAATTTTATTAATGAAACTAGTAATTGTGAGCACATCATTGGCGACCTATCCGTGTGAGATCAGACTTTAAGGTGCCTTTGTACCTGCCGGACCACAAGAAACCATTTATTCCCATCAGGACTCTTAAGGGCTCCTATCTGCCCCCAGAGGTCAGCTCTTACCTGTGTGCCCCTCCCTGCAGTCACAGGTGAGACTGAGAGATTGTGGGTCGTGTTGGCATGAAGTGGCAAAGAATCGTCCGCTGTTTGTAACTCCAGGACACAGGCAGGGCTGACAGGGCTGTCTGGAGACCGGGTTACCATAGTAGCCCTCCACACACCTGCATCAGCAACACAGGATCAGAACCAGAACATTTACAGTACGGTCTGTCTGTACTGACACGTTCTGTAATACTTGAGAGCATATGACGTTGTCAGTATATATATATATATATGTATATATATATATATATATATATATATATATATACACACACAGTATATATCACCTGTCTCATTGTGGGCTGTTGTATATTTATACATATATTATTGTGTAACCTGCCAGATTGTGGCCTGTTACATACGTGTTTATATTAACCTCTCACACATTGGTCCGGTGGCATGTTCCCTGCAGTTCAGGCACTCTCCGGTTTGTTCATCACACACTTCCGACAGCTCGTTACATTGACAGGGTTGACAGAAAGGGAATCCCCAGAATGCAGTCTGACAGCGATCACAGCGTCGACCCGTGACCTCTGAACGACACACACATTGACCTCTGACCTGATTGCAAAGCTCTGATACTGAACCACGAGGTTCACATTCGCATGCTGCAAACAAAACAGCAGAGAAAAATCATCAAACACTGATTGTCATTCATTATTTTTAAAATGATACATTCTTAATAAAACACTTCAAACTTTATTGTCACTCCTGTTTTAGCTTGTGGTTGTTAGAGTTCCTTACATTTACAGCCGTCGGGTCCTAAATCAAACGTCAGTGGTGCACAGGTATCACAGCAACGGCCAATCACGTTGGGTTTACATTCACAGAAACCTCCCAGTTTACTGCAAGATGGTCCGAGAGATCCGGCAACATTACACCTGCACACTGAGAACAGGACAGTTAATGTGTTGTGTGTGTGTGTGTGTGTCATTGTGTGTTCTGTATATGTGTGTTGTGTACTCACACACACACACAACTCGGTTGTGTATATATGTGTTGTGTATTTGTGTGTTGTGTATATATATGTGTTGTGTACTCGTGTGTTGTGTAAGTGTTGTGTATATATGTGTTGTGTACTTGTGTGTGTGTGTCGTGTATTGAGACAAAACTCTGTTGTGTACCTGTGTGTTCTGTATATGCGTGTTGTGTACTTGTGTGTTCTGTATATGTTTGTTGTGTACTCACACACAGCTCTGGTGTACTTGTGTGTTGTTGTGTGTGTATTGTGTACTCACACACAGCTCCGTTCTGTATATGTGTGCTGTGTAATCGTGTGTTGTGTATATATGTGTTATGTACTTGTGTGTTGTGTATGTGTATATATGTGTTGTGTACTCACACACAGCTCCGTTGTGTACTCGTGCTGACGTACTCCCGATGAGCCCCTCACAGACCTCTCTCAGTGACTCCTCTGGTTTGAGCTCAACAGCCAATCCGATGCAGCGAAAGAGGCGTAAAGAGTCACTCTGGGAGCAGAAGCCCTGGACAGTATCGGTACTCGGGATCAAACCCATCTGAGAACACACAGAGTACATCATTCAGGATGTAAAAATACACAGAGTACATCATTCAGGACGTAAGAACACACAGAGTATGTCATTCAGGACGTAATACTGAAGGAAACATCTTAAACCAATTCATTTATTGTGTTAGGCACTTTTACATTTTTGTGTTTTGGATTTTAGAAAAGTTATAAATGCACTCAACCTTGTTTACTGACTTTATTGATTATCACCAGTTGAACAGATGGGTTAACCCCAACCGTAACCCTATCCAACAGGACATGGACTCTGACTGCTGCTTTGTTATCGCCAGCTGAACAGAAGACTTGCTCACCGAGTCGACCAAAATGTGTGAGTTGGACAGGCTGTCTGATCCGGGCTGTTTAGTAAAGACAATGTCCACAAAGTACTGACTGCCTGCATTCAGACACACCGCAGAGTCCAGAATACCCCACCTGGAGACAAACAAACAAGCAGATGAACAAACAATAATCAAACAACGACGGTATCAAAAACATAAACAGCCAAATAATAGTAAACAAAAGAACAAACTGTCTTCAGTTTTGTTTTGGTAATCGGATCCAATATATGATATGTAACTGATAATCATTGGTACAAGCTGACTTTTACCGAACAGCGGCCTCTAGTGGTCACTCTGTGAATAATACCTGCTGTCTGCCAGAAACAAAGGAGGAAGCAGTCTACGATGTTTTATGTCTCCAACTTAACACATGGGCTTTGTTTCAGAATGCAGGTTTAACAAACTCTGAATGTGACCCTGAACTCTGAGTTGACTAACCCCAAACCCTGAGTTGACTAACCCTGAACTCAGAGTTAACATTGAAATTGTTTAGCTTTTGCTTGGTGAATGAAACAAACATCAGAATCAGAATCAGAATCAGCATCAGCTTTATTGGCCATGTATGTGTGCATATACATGGAATTTGACTCCGGTTACACGAACGCTCTCGTCGCACATAAATATTTAAATTATAAATGACAGGATAAATATAAAAAGACATTAAAGACAACAGAGTAGCAACATGTATGTACAATATAAAAACAACAACAGTGACAATGAATTGGGGATTGTGGTGGTGGGGCGTGGTTAAGCTCAGCTGCAGAGGGGAATTGGGGGAGTGCGCTCAGGGAACGGTACCAGGTGGAGACCTAATTGGCCTCAGCTGGGTCTAATGATGTGCTTTCCCTAGGGGGTGTTGGACGTTGCCGTGACGGAAGCCGAGTACGGACACAGGAGGGCGCTCAGGGGCAAGGCCGAAGAGCACAACTGTGTCCCGGACAAATAAAGATCCGTAAACCGAGTTCGGTCTCCTGTGTCTCTGTGTTAGGGAGGGAGGGTAACACAAACTAGTTACAGGGATGTTAATGCAGAAAGTGGTGATAGTGCAAGTAGTGCAGATGGATGTGTCTGATTAAGTGTTCATCAGACTGACATCCAGTGGAAATAAGCTGTTCCTGGGTCTGGTGGTTTTGGCACTAAAGTGCTAAATTACAAAGTGCTATCGGTAAGGGACATTTAAGTGCTACTAGAGTGCTACTACGGCTCTACCTTCCCTATTCAAGGTATAGTCGAAAAAGATGTGTTTTTAGTTTGCGATGGAAGATGTAGAGACTTTCTGCTGTCCTGATGTCAATGGGGAGCTCGTTTCACCAATGAGGAGCCAGCACAGCAAACAGTCGTTATTTTGTTGAGTGTTTAGCTCGAAGTGAAGGAGCTACAAGCCGATTGGCAGAAGCCGAGCGAAGTGAACGAGCTGGGGTGTACGGTTTGACCATGTCCTGGATGTAGACCGGACCCGATCTGTTCGCAGCACGGTACGCAAGTACCAATGTTTTGAAGCGGATGCGGGCGGCCACCGGTAACCAGTGAAGGTCGCGGAGGAGCGGAGTAGTGTGGGTAAATTTCGGGAGGTTGAAGACCAGTCGAGCAGCTGCATTCTGGATGAGCTGTAGAGGTCGAATGGCATTAGCAGGTAGACCTGCCAGGAGGGAGTTGCAATAGTCTAGCCGTGAGATGACCAGAGCCTGGACCAGAACCTGTGCCGCCTTCTGAGTGAGAAGAGGTCGTATTCTCCTGATGTTGTACAGCATGTACCTACAGGAGCGTGTTATTGCGGTAATGTTGGCAGTCAGGGAGAGTTGACTGTCGAGTGTCACATCAAGGTTCCTGGCAGTCAGAGTCGGAGCCAGCACTGAGTTGTTGAAGTTAATAGTCAGGTCGTGGGTGGGAGAGCCTTTTCCTGGAAGGAGGAGAAGTTCAGTCTTGTCCGGGTTAATTTTCAGGTGGTGTGCGGACATCCACTGAGAGATGTCGGTCAGACAGGCAGAGATTCGTGCTGCTACCTGTGTTTCAGATTGGGGAAACGAGAGGATCAGTTGGGTGTCGTCAGCATAGCTGTGGTAGGTGAAGCCATGCGAGCGAATGACAGAGCCGAGAGAGTTGGTGTACAGAGAGAAGAGAAGAGGACCAAGGACTGAGCCCTGAGGGACCCCAGTAGTCAGAGGACAAGGCTCAGACACAGATCCTCTCCAGGTTACCCGGTAAGAGCGGTCGGTGAGATAGGATGAGAAGAGTGAGAGCGCGGTGCCTGAGATACCAGGTCCTGGAGGGAGGACATGAGGATCTGGTGGTTCACTGTGTCAAAGGCAGCGGAAAGGTCTAGAAGGATAAGGACAGAGGAGAGAGAGTGTGAAGCTGCTCAGAGACAGCAAGGAGGGCAGTCTCTGTTGAGTGGCCTGCCTTGAATCCAGACTGGTGGGGGTCCATAAAGTTGTTACTGTGTAGAAAGGAGGAGACTTGGTTAAAGATAGCTTGCTCTCTAGAGTTTTGGAAAGGAAGGGGATGAGAGAGACAGGTCTGTAGTTATTGACTTCAGACAGGTCGAGAGTGGGTTTCTTGGGAGAGAGTACGAGATGAAGAAGTGGTCAGAGACATGAAGTGGAGTTACAGTGAGGTTAGATGTGGAGCAGTTTCTGGTGAAATTATATTCAAGGAGTAGAACAGGTTCAGCAGCTCCTGAGGCAGGTTGTACTTCCTGAGCTGGCACAGGAAGAGTTTATGCTTCCTGAGATGGCGCAGGAAGGGGTTGGGGGGGGTGGGGGGGGCTCCTCCTAAAGTCCACTGTCATCTCCACAGTTTTGGGCTTGTTCAGCTCCAGGTTGTTCTGACCACACCAGAGGACCAGCTGTTCAACCTCCTGTCTGTACGTAGACTCATCACCGGTCCTGATGAGGCCGATGACCGTCTGCGAACTTCAGGAGTTCAACAGACAGTCCTCTGAGGTGCAGTCGTTGGTGTATAGGGAGAAGAGCAGTGGGGAGAGCACACATCTCTGGGGGGCGCCAGTGCTGATAGTCCACGTGCTGGATGTGGTTTTTCCCAGCCTCACCTGCTGCATCCTGTCTGTCAGGAAGTTACTGATCCACTGACAGGTGGATGCGGGCACGCTGAGCTGGGAGAGTTTGTTTTGAAGTACCTCCGGGATGATGGTGTTGAACGCTGAGCTGAGATCCACAAACATGACCCTCATATGTCCCTGGGGAGTCGAGGTGTTGCAGCACATGGTGCAGTCCCATGTTGACTGCACCATCCACTGACCTGTTTGCCCGGTAGGCAAACTGCAGGGGGTCCAGCAGGGGCCCTGTGATGTCCTTCAGATGAGTAAACACCAGTCTCTCAAAGGATTTCATGACCACAGGGCCTGTAGTCAATCAATCCTGTGATGGAGGATTTCTTGGGGACCGGGATGATCATAGAGCGCTTGAAGCATGATGGGACTTCACACAGCGCCAGTGATCGGTTGAAGATCTGCGTGAAGATGGGGGCCATATGGTCAGCACAGACTTTCAGGCAGGAGAGGGACACACCGTCTGGGCCCGGAGCCTTCCTGATCTTCAGTCTGTGAAAGAGCCGACCCACATACTCTTTGCAGATCCTCAGTGCCGGAAGGGGGCTGTTTGGGAGAGATGAGAAAGATGCAGAGAGTGTAGGTGGTTGTTTGATGATGGGGCAATTGGTGGGTGGAAGTGGGCTTATCAAACCTGCAGTAGAAGACATTCAGGTCGTCAGCCAGTCGGTGATTGTGCTCAGTGTGGGGGGTGGTCTCCTGTAGTTCGTGAGTACTTCCAGGTCTCTCCAAACTGACGTGGGGTCGTTGGCTGAAAATCTTCTTTCCAGTGTAGCTCTTCTTAGCTACCTTGATCTCCCTCGTCAGGGTGTTTCTGGCCTGGTTGCACAGAGTCCTGTCCCCAACTCTGTATGCCTCTCTTTAGCCCGACGAAGCTGCCTGAGTCTTGCAGTTAACCAGGGTTTATTGTTGTTGTATGTGCAGAAGGTTTTAGTCGGCACATGCATGTCCTCACAAAAACTGATGTATGATGTCACAGTGTCAGTGAGCTCATCCAGGCCTGCTTGGTCTCCACTGATTGGAGTGTTTTTGAGGCTGCTGCTATAAGCAGCCTCAAAAACACTCCAATCAGTGGAGACCAAGCAGGACTGTAGCTCCAGCTTGGCCTCATTGGTCCATCTCCTCACAGTCCTCACCACAGGCTTTGCAGATTTTAGTTTCTGTCTGTAGGACGGGAGAAGATGAACTAAGACAATGATCAGAGAGTCCCAAAGCTGCACGAGGGACTGAGCGATATGCGTCCATTAGCACAGTGTAGCAGTGGTCCAGTGTGTTTCTATCCCTAGTGCTACACTTAATATGCTGTCTGTTCTTTGCTGAGGTTTGCTCTGTTTTTCCCCGTCGGCGTCTCCAGCAAATTCCGAGAAGAGCCGCTGCTCCTCCAACCAGAATCTCTGTAAAGCTTTCCGGTTCAATGAAGAGCGGTGAAAGAGTTTGACCAGTGGATTGACGGAAGTTTAAAAGTTCCTCCCTGCTGAATGTGATCAGAGAGGGAGAGCTGGAAACGAGACGAACAAACAAAAACAGAAAAAGTACGACAGCGCAGTACCGAGGCAGCCATCTGCGGCGCCATCTTGATATTAAATGGAACTCTGATACTACGATTCACCATGGCAAGATATTCATGTGCATAATCCATGAATGGACTGTCTACATTTGTCTTTAAACAAAAGTGGAAAAGTGTCAATAAGTTAACACAGTTAAGTTTTATTCAGGATTCAGCTTTATTTATCTACATTTCTACATGTGTTCACAATGTTGACAATATTAATGATTAAGGTATGAGAACTTGAGGTTCCTAAACGCATCGCTCTCTCTCTTTCCGGTAAGGCTATTGCATCACTTCCGGTTGTCAGCTTAGCAGCTTGCAATGTTTTCCTCCTCTCCCCCTCCCGCTCCCTCTTGCTCAGAGTGTCTTATGTATAGCTATTCTTTTGCCTCCCTTAATGATAACGGTACATGCAACAAGTGTAGTTCATTTGCTAGGTTGGAGGCAGTTCTAAGTGGGTTAGATGCACGGCTCCTCGGCAGCCCCCGAGCAGCCGGATGGCTGGGTGACTGTTCGAAGGGGTTTTAAGTCTAAACAGAAGTCCACTGAGCACCACCAACCTCTTCACGTTTCGAACCAGTTTTCCCCACTCAGCGACACACCCGCTGACAAACCCACTCTGGTTATAGGTAGCTCCATAGTCAGAAACGTGAAGATAACGAAGCCAGGGACCAAAGTCATATGCATCCCGGGGGCCAGAGCGGGCGACATTGAATCTTGTTTAAAACTGCTGGCTAAAGATGAGCGTAGTTACAGTAATGTGTCCCGACTGCGGCGGTCGGAGGTCACTAAAATTAATGTGGAATCGGTGTGTACTTATGCCAAGACAATGTCGGACACCGTAGTTTTCTCTGGCCCTCTCCCCAATCTGATCAATGATGACATGTATAGCCGCATGTCGTCATTCAACCGCTGGTTGTCCAGGTGGTGCCCAGCAAACAATGTGGGCTACATAGATAACTGGCAGACTTTCTGGGGAAAGCCTGATCTGATGAGTCGAGACGGCATTCATCCCACTTGGGATGGAGCACGTCTCATTTCTGCAAACATGGCCAAGTTGATTAACGAACTTAATCCATGACTGAGTTCAGATCAGGAAGCAGAAGCAGAGTTGTAGTCTTCCACCCTTCTCTGCACTTCCATCCGAGCAGTTACCCACCCTTAACCTTAACTCTATAGAGACTGTGTCTGTCCCACGGCCACTTAAATTAATTAAATCAAAAGTATCCAGAAGAGGAGTCATACAAAATAACCTCATACAGGTTAACATCACTACTGCAACAGTGCAACAAAACAGGATAATTAAATGTGGACTCCTAAATATTAGGTCTCTGTCATCTAAAGCTGTATTAGTAAATGATTTAATATCAGACAATCACATTGATTTATTGTGTCTTACTGAAACCTGGCTGAGCCATGAAGAATATGTCAGCCTAAATGAATCAACTCCTCCAAGTCATATTAATACTCACATTCCTCGAGGCTCCGGCCGAGGAGGTGGAGTAGCAGCCATCTTTGACTCAAGCCTATTAATGAATCCTAAACCTAAACTAAACTACAACTCATTTGAAAGCCTTGTTCTTAGTCTTTCACATCCAACCTGGAAAACATTACAGCCAATTTTATTTGTTATACTGTACCGGCCACCAGGTCCATATTCAGAATTTATATCTGAATTTTCAGAGTTTTTATCAAGTTTAGTCCTTAAAACCGATAAGGTTATTATTGTAGGAGATTTTAATATTCACGTGGATATTTATAATGATAGCCTTAGTACTGCATTCATCTCATTGTTGGACTCGATTGGCTTCTGTCAGAGAGTACAGAAACCCACTCACTGCTTTGGCCACACCCTCCACCTTGTTCTTGCATATGGCATTGACATTGAGCATTTGGAGGTCTTCCCACAGAACCCTCTTCTGTCAGACCATTACCTCATAACTTTTGAGTTCATACTCCCGGAGTATACACCGTTTGTCAAAAGTTTCTACACCAGATGTCTAACTGACAGTGCTGTAGCTAAATTTAAAGAAGAGATTCCTTCTGCATTTGATTCAATACCACGTCTCAATGTGACAGAGGACTCCTGTGCTAACTTTAGTCCGTCCCAGATTGATCATATTGTCGATAGTGCTACAGGCTCACTGAGAATGACACTAGACTCGATAGCCCCAGTGAAGAAAAAGACAGTGAGGCAAAGGAGGTTTGCTCCCTGGTAGAACCCTCAGACCCGCAAACTAAAGCAAACTCCACGAAAGCTCGAAAGCATATGGCGTTCCACCAATCTGGAAGAATCATGCTTAGTTTGGCAAAATAGCCTTAAAACATATAAAAAAGGCTCTCCGTAATGCCAGAGCAGCCTATTACTCATCAGTAATAGAGAAAAATAAGAACAACCCCAGGGTTCTCTTTAGCACTGTAGCCAGGCTGACAGAGAGTCACAGCTCTGTGGAGCCGTGTATTCCTATAGACCTCAGTAGTAATGACTTCATGAACTTCTTCAATGAAAAGATTTTAACTATTAGAGGCAAGATTGATGATCTCTTTGCCTCAACCACTGCCGATCTGTCCTCAAGTGGAGTGTCCTTGGAAACGGCTGTATGCCCAGGTGTATATTTGGATGGCTTTTCTCCCATTAACCTAGACCAATTGTCTTCAACGGTTTCTACTTCTAAACCGTCTACCTGTCTCTTAGACCCCATCCTAACGAGGCTGCTTAAAGACGTGTTGCCTTTAATTGGCACCTCTCTGCTGGATATTGTTAATGTGTCTTTGCTAACAGGCCATGTACCACATTCCTTCAAAGTAGCTGTAATTAAACCTCCCCTGAAAAAGCCCACTCTTAATCCTGAGGAGTTGGCTAACTACCGACCAATCTCTAACCTTCCCTTCCTCTCGAAGATCCCCATCCTCAAGAAACCTGGACTCGACCCTGAGACCATGAGCAATTTCCGGCCCATCTCAAATCTTCCCTTCCTGTCAAAAATACTGGAACGCGTCGTCGCTGCACAACTCAAAACCCACCTCATTTCCAACAATCTGTTCGAGCCATTTCAATCTGGTTTCCGCTCACAGCACAGCACCGAAACAGCCCTTCTCAAAGTCACCAATGACCTCCTCCTCTCCTCAGACTCTGGCCACCTCAACATTCTCCTTCTCCTGGATCTCACTGCAGCCTTCGACACCATCAACCACAACATCCTTCTCTCCCACCTCGAATCGTCCCTCAACATCACCGGAACTGCTCTCTCCTGGCTCAAATCATATCTAACAAACAGACAACAATTTATCAGCATCAACAACTTTTTTCAATTCAATTCAATTCAGTTTATTTTGTATAGCCCAATATCACAAATTACAAATTTGCCTCAGAGGGCTTTACAATCTGTACACATACGACATCCCTGACCTTTGACCTCACATCGGATCAGGAAAAACTCCCCAAAAATAACCTTTGACAGGGAAAAAAGGGAAGAAACCTTCAGGAGAGCAACAGAGGAGGATCCCTCTCCCCGGATGGACAGAAGCAATAGATGTCATGTGTACAGAATGAACAGCATTTACAAAGTTACATAAACACATTACATGAATATGACAATGTATGAATGGAACTCCAATCCATGAAAGAGAAGGAGGTAGAGAGGAGGGGGGGCGGGGCATCAGCAGGGCCAACGCGGGAGGCCGGCTCACCAGGCATCAGACACCTCCAGGTCCAATGGACCCTATGAGACGTGAAGTCACAACGACTCCGGGGAGGAAGCAGAGTTAATAAGGTGCAATGGAGAGATGTAAATTCATCCATAAGGAGAGAGAGAAGATGAGATAGGTGCTCAGTGTATCCTAAAACATCCCCCAGCAGCCTATAAGCCTATAGCAACATATCAAGTGGCTCGACCAGGGCAAACCTGATTCAGCCCTAACTATAAGCACTATCAAACAGGAAAGTCTTAAGTCCATTCTTGAATGAGGTGACTGTGTCTGCCTCCCGGACTGAAAGTGGAAGCTGGTTCCATAAAAGAGGACTGCACCTCCTCCACTGCTCCTCTGTCTCAGGGCGTCCCCCAGGGTTCGGTGCTTGGTCCTCTTCTGTTCATCCTCTACCTGCTCCCTCTTGGTAACATCATACGTCATCACGGTCTCCTCTACCACTGCTACGCTAATGATGTCCAGCTCTACATCTCCACAAAAGCCATTACCACTACTACTAACTCCACTCTGACCAACTGCCTCACTGACATTAAATCATGGATGCAAACCAATTTTCTCAAACTCAACTGTGATAAATCGGATATGATCATCATTGGCCCCAAATCTCTCACCAAAACCAGTCACAACTTCTGCCTCACCATCGACAACTCCACTCTGTCTCCCTCCCCACACGTCCGCAACCTCGGAGTCATGTTTGACAGGAACCTCTCATTTGAACATCACATCAAACAAATCACCAGAACTTCCTTCTTCCACCTAAAAAACATTGCCCGTCTCCGCCCATCACTTTCCTCATCTGCTGCTGAAACTTTAATCCACGCCTTCATCACCTCCAGAATTGACTATTGCAATAGTATTCTTTATGGCACATCTTCCAAAATCCTAAAGAAACTCCAATGCATCCAGAACCCTGCTGCTCGCCTGCTCACCCACTCCCCTTCCCGTGATCACATCACCCCTGTTCTCCAGAGCCTTCACTGGCTCCCCGTCCCACAACGGATCCAATATAAAATCATTCTCCTCACTCACAAAGCCCTCCATAATCAGGCCCCCTCCTACCTCACCGAACTGCTCCACCACCACACTCCATCCCGTCAGCTCCGCTCCTCTGATGCCGATCTCCTGTCCATCCCACATAGGACCAAGCACCGGACGTGGGGTGACAGAGCCTTCTCCATATCTGCCCCCTCCCTCTGGAACTCTCTACCCAAACTCATCCGAGACTGCACTGATCTTTCCTTATTCAAATCGCAAATCAAAACCCACCTGTTCAGAACTGCTTTTAATGTGTAATTGTTTGTTTTTGTTTTCTTTCTTATCAGGGTTTGAGCGACTCAAAAGTCCCTATTTATTTGTTTTATTTGTTTTACCTGTATTTTAGCTATTCTTATTTTTAGCTTTTAGGATGTTTTAATTATGTGAAGTGTCTTTGAGTATTATGAAAAGCGCTATATAAATTAAATGCATTATTATTATTATTATTATTATCCTTGAGAAAGTAGTCGCAAATCAGTTGTGTGACTTTCTACATCAGAATAGTTTATTTGAGGAGTTTCAGTCAGGATTTAGAAAACACCACAGCACAGAGACAGCACTGGTGAAAATTACAAATGACCTTCTAATTGCATCAGATAAAGGACTCATCTCCGTACTGGTATTATTAGACCTTAGTGCTGCGTTCGACACCATTGATCATGACATCCTATTACAGAGATTGGATCAGTCGATTGGCATTTCAGGTACCGCACTAAGTTGGTTTAAATCCTATTTATCAGATCAATCTCAATTTGTATTTGTAAACGATGAAGCCTCAATGACCACCAACGTTAATCACGGAGTTCCACAAGGTTCTGTGCTTGGACCAATTTTATTTACCTTATATATGCTTCCTTTGGGCAACATTATAAGGAAACACTCCATAAACGTTCATTGCTATGCAGATGATACTCAATTATATCTATCGATCAAACCAGAGGAGACCAACCAGCTCGCTAAAATTCAAGAATGTCTTAAAGACATAAAAACATGGATGACCTGCAACTTCCTGATGTTAAACTCAGACAAAACTGAAGTTATTTTACTGGCCCTGAACACCTCAGAGATCAATTATCTGGTGATGTGGTTTCTGTAGATGGCATTGCCCTGGCATCCAACACCACTGTAAATAATCTCTAGTTATCTTTGACCGGGACTTGTCCTTTAACTCCCACGTTAAGCTAATCTCAAGGACTGCATTTTTTCATCTACGTAAGGCACATCTTGTCCCAAAAAGATGCAGAAAAGCTGGTTCATGCATTTGTTACTTCCAGACTAGATTACTGCAACTCCTTATTATCAGGCTGCTCTAATAAGTCTCTTAAGTCCCTCCAGTTAATCCAGAATGCTGCAGCTCGTGTGCTCACAAAAACTAAGAAAAGAGATCACATGACTCCTGTATTAGCTGCTCTGCACTGGCTCCCTGTAAAATCAAGAATCACATTTAAAATTCTTCTCCTCACCTACAAAGCCTTGATTGGTGATGCACCATAATATCTTAAGGAGCTTGTAGTACCATATTGCCCCACTAGAGAGCTGCGTTCACTAAATGCGGGGCTACTTGTGGTTCCTAGAGTCCTAAAAAGTAGGATGGGAGCAAGAGCCTTCAGTTATCAAGCTCCTCTTTTATGGAACCAGCTTCCACTTTCAGTCCGGGAGGCAGACACAGTCACCTCATTCAAGAATACACTTAAGACTTCTGTGTCTGATGCCTGTTGAGCCGGCCTCCCGTGTTGGCCCTGATGCGCCCCTCCCCCCCTCCTCTCTACCTCCTTCTGTTTCATGGATTGGAGTTCCATTCATACATTGTCATATTCATGTAATGTGTTTATGTAACTTTGTAAATGCTGTTCATTCTGTACACATGACATCTATTGCATCTGTCCATCCGGGGAGAGGGATCCTCCTCTGTTGCTCTCCTGAAGGTTTCTTCCCTTTTTTCCCTGTGAAAGGTTATTTTCGGGGAGTTTTTCCTGATTCGATGTGAGGTCCTAGGACAGGGATGTCGTATGTGTACAGATTGTAAAGCCCTCTGAGGCAAATTTGTAATTTGTGATATTGGGCTATACAAAATAAACTGAATTGAATTGAATTAATAATAAATACAAATGACTGTCATCACTTTAAAAGTGTTAGATTTGAGATTTGAGTAACATACTGATGGTGAATGTAAAATACAGAGGATAAAACAGAGTGTCTGTCTCTAAGAGGCAGACTCAGGGTTTGTTACAGGTTAGGTTCAACTCTCTCTTTTTCTGATCTGAGGGTTGACTTACTTCACCAAAGGTACTTTCAGGCTCTGAACTGTCCACTGACATTTCTGCCAGTAAACAGACTCTGTTGTTTCCTGTCTCACCTGGAGTTTGCAGGAAGAACCAGACTTTTACTTCCTGTTGGGTCATTGCTGCAGCCGCCGCTGCCTGATGACACTGTGACGATGCTGACTGAAGCCAGCCAATCAGACGCAGACTGCAGAGGAAGATCAGCTGACGTTACAATACAGGAAGACAAAAATGACATAAAAGGCAGAACATCAAAGTCATCATGCAGGTAAAGTGTAATTGTGTAGTACTGCTTCCACTTCAAAAGAAAACCAGCAGACAGCCTCACCACAGATCCACACCATGATCCAACCCAAACCTCCATTAGCTTTCCCTCATTATGAATAAAAGTCAGTTCCTTCTTTCAGCACTTTCCTTCGCAGAAATGTTTGAGAGTTTATGCCAATTCTTTGAGAGAATAACTGAGGTTATATGTGTGAGTCTTTCTCAAGTGAAGTCTCTGGTATCTGGTTTTGCTTACTTGTTTATCGTCAGCCCTGATTGGCTTCACCTGTTCCCCTTTCCCATTTGTCAGTCCCTTTTTATTACTCCTCTGTTGCTTTGTTCTTTGTGAGTTCACCCTATCACATGGAGTTCAGTTTGCCTCTTATCTAATGTGTAAGTTCCTCTTTGGTTAAATCATTTAGTGTGCACATCTTACTTGCTGTGCTCTTTGCATCTGCATCTGTGCCTCATCTTCATAAGCTGCACATGTGGATTGTGTCATTGAGCAACATGTGGAAATAAAAATCTTGATACAGGCTAAATTCTCCTCAACAAAACTTCAATAAATAAATAGTGTTCACCCTTTAAACTTCCATTTTCAAATTTTCCTGGATACACAAATCGTCACCATCATTTTGGAAGCAATCCGTGTGATGCTGTAAACATATAAATACTGACATTTGTAATGTCAGGGATCATTTCATCCACAAGAATCTGGAATTTCTTCCTCTCAATAGTGTCTTCCCCATAGTGATTCACCATGAAGGCTCATTGATTAGCAGCCCAGTTCTAGTGCTTTGCATTGACCATCATTGTTTGAATGTGTGTAGAGGGCGGGATGTGAAGCCGATCCAGCTGTGTACATTTACACGATGATTTGGAATTTAAAGGAAATTGTCCAATTGGCTGGCGTAGGCAAAGTTTTATAAATCAGAACATTTGTCTGGAATGAATACTTTTCCTTGTTTGTACATCCGTAAAGATTTAATGTGGTTTCAGACCCTTGGTTTGTAAAAAACAAATCATGACTAGGACCCTGACTGTTTTCTTCACCTCTGACTCATAACGAATAACCAGCTGATAATCCATTGGTGATGGGAGGTTGTCCACAGTGAACCTAAGCCCTGCCCCCTCCAACACTCTGACCAATCCCAGGCCGGTCCAGGTGATCGACTGATCAGTTTTCCTTTGACGGGGAACAATCTGCAGGGCGTAACCCGGGTCCAGAGGGAGGCTGTTCTGCTGCAGAAAGGAAACAAATATCAGTTATTACTGGGCCCCCAATTGGTCGAAACTAAAGTACAAAAGGAAATTAATAAAACCTGTCCCCGTCTCCACCGGCGGGCGAGGTGTCGAGTCCTACGAACCAGAACGACTCTTCCGTTGGTGAACTTAAAGTCGTAACCCTGCTCTCTGTAATACTTCTCACACTGAGGTAAAACAACTGGGTCCAACTGAAAATACAGATTATATATAAATAAATATATATATATATATATATATATACATACACATACACACATATATATATATATATATATATACACATACATATATATACACATATACATATATACATATACATATATACACATATACATATATATACATACATATACATATATATACATAGATATATATATATACATATACATATATATATACACATATACATAAATATGTGTGTGTGTGTGTGTACAGATGCTGTTAATGACAGATATTATTGTCAGTATTCACACTGATCATCCATCACATATACTCATCGTTACACACCAGAGAAGAAGAAGAAGGAGAAGACGGTGAAGGAGGAAGAGGAGTAGAAGAGCTTCTTCTCTGCAGCGGAGCGGCGAGCTCCGCCTCGTACAGGAAGTAGTCCAGTGGAGGCAGGAAGTAGCGAGGGGCGGGGTCAGAGCATTGTCGACCCACCATGTTGGGTAAACAGTGACACTGTCCATCCTCCGGAGAACATCTAAGGAGATGGGAAGTGCAACACTGCTGTCAGTCTGTTCTCTGGATGTTCAGTTTTGTAGCAAAGAGTAAAACAGAATGAATGAAATATATCCACCAATTAATATTGTGTCCTAAACATGTAAATGTTGAAGTTGTTCATTTATTACAAGATGTAGTATTTTTACCTTGTTACCAGTTTATAGTTCTGTATGGAGACGACTGGTATGATCCCATTGCAAGATGCTTTTTCCTTTTCAAAGGTTGTTATGTGGACTTTTCAGTCATGTGATATTGGGTGTGGTATTGTAAAGACCTCTTAGACTAATCTGTAGGAAGGCATATATAGGGGCTGGGCCAGGGCAAACCTGATTCAGCCCTAACTATAAGCACTATTAAAGAGGAAAGTCTTAAGTCTATTCTTAAATGAGGTGACTGTGTCTGCCTCCAGGACTGAAAGTGGAAGCTGGTTCCATAAAAGAGGAGCTTGATAAATGAAGGCTCTTGCTCCCATCCTACTTTTTAGTAGCCCCGCATTTAGTGAGTGCAGCTCTCTAGTGCGGCAATATGGTACTACGAGCTCCATAAGATAGACCAGGCCTAAATCATTAGTTCAGAGGAAACATACGTGGTGCTGTAAGCTCCTCCAACGTCACAGTCACACGCTGAACATCTGAACTCAGAGTGTCCCAAACCCCAGAAACCTGGCTGAACAGAAAACAGATCGTAAAGCATTCAAATGATAACTGATTATTCTCTTCACTTGTGGGCTATGCATGGTTCTTGTTGTTCAGTTTGCATTTATGTGTGGAGAGATAATCAGTCAACATTCAGTAAGACTGAACATACCCTCTGGTAAAGCCTTAATGTTATTGTGTTATATAGTGAACATGTACTCTTTGTAATTGTGTTCTGATACTGCGGCATTCATTTTCTTAACATATGTTATTCTCTGGTTCCTGCCCATGGAACTACAGATATATACATTAGCTTCTCGCTAACTCTAGTTCAGATATGAAGCTGGGCATTGTCCTGGTCAAATGAATGAATACCAAGAAGCCCACACCCTTGGGTGTGTTTATTTGACCCGTACTGTTGACCTGTCTGAAAAGGCTTCCTTTATTCACGGTGAACAATGGAGCTGAATCTTAATCAAAAGTCCAGTTGGTTTAGTCAGAAACATACATATGTTAGTAGTTACTCCCAGCGGCCACCAGAGGTCACTAAAAAGGCATATATATATATATATATATATATATATATATATATATATATATATTCTAGAGATAAAACCTACCAGACATCGATCACACAGAGGACCGCTTGCCAAAGGGACACATTCACAACTTCCTGTCAGCTGATCACATGACCCAACACTTCCCAAAACATGGCACCTGCACACTGAACACACACACACACACACATCAGACAGATATGATAAACAAATCTGCATCAACATTTCTATCAGAAGAATCAAAGCATCATCTCATATTTGTGCCCTGCATATTTTAGGAGTGCTTTACTGCTATGTGTTTAGAAAAGGCTAGAATAGGTCACATGCAAGTTATTTCCCACCCTGACAGCCGGCAGGGTCGTCCCGTCTCAGATTGAAGAAGCCATATTTGCATTGATTACAGTGTCGACCTTCCACGTTTTCTTTACAGACACATGTCCCACTCAGAGCATCACACAGACCGCCTCCCTCTGAACCCGCTGGGTTGCAGTCACATGCTGGAACACAAGAAATGTATGAAGATACAACATGAATATAGTCACAACATACTGTCACCTCAGATAACCTTAGATCCATCAAGTCTCGATAGTAGCCTATTAATAAATCCTAAACCTAAATTACACTACAACTCATTTGAAAGCCTTGTTCTTAGTCTTTCACATTCAATTCAATTCAGTTTATTTTATATAGCCCAATATCACAAATTACAAATTTGCATCAGAGGGCTTTACAATCTGTAAACATACGACATCCCTGACCTTTGACCTCACATCGGATCAGGAAAAAATCCCCCAAAACAGAATCAAGTAGATCAACATTTTTACAAGCATCCGAACCATTAGATATTAGGTGCTACTCCAAAGTTACAGTCTCTGATGTCAGAAAAAAAATAGAAAAAACCCTTTCACAGGGAAAAAAGGGAAGAAACCTTCAGGAGAGCAACAGAAAAGGGATCCCTCTCCCTGGATGGACAGAAGCAATAGATGTCATGTGTACAGAATGAACAGCATTACAGAGTTACATAAACACATTCAATGAATATGACAGAATGTATGAATAATTCGTAGTAGGCATGGACCATGATCCAGACCTCCACAATCCATGAAACAGAAGGAGGTAGAGAGGGGGGGGCACATCCAACCTGGTAAACATTACAGACAATTCTATTTGTTATACTGTACCGGCCACCAGGTCCATATTCAGAATTTATATCTGAATATTCAGAGTTTCTATCAAGTTTAGTCCTTAAAACTGATAAGGTTATTATTGTAGGAGATTTTATTATTCACGTGGATATTGACAATGATTGCATTAGTGCTGCATTTATCTCATTGTTGGACTCGATTGGCTTCTGTCAGAGAGTACAGAAACCCACTCACTGCTTTGGCCACACCCTCGACCTTGTTCTTGCACGTGGCATTGACATTGAGCATTTGGAGGTCTTCCCACAGAACCCTCTTCTGTCAGACCATTACCTCATAACTTTTGAGTTTATACTCCCGGAGTGTACACCGTTAGTCAAAAGTTTCTACACCAGATGTCTAACTGACAGTGCTGTAGCTACATTTAAAGAAGAGATTCCTTCTGCATTTGATTCAATACCACGTCTCAATGTGACAGAGGACTCCTGTGCTAACTTTAGTCCGTCCCAGATTGATCATCTTGTCGATAGTGCTACAGGTTTACTGAGAATGACACTAGACTCGATAGCCCCTCTGAAGAAGAAGACGGCGAGGCAAAGGAGGTTTGCTCCCTGGTAGAACCCTCAGACCCAAAAACTAAAGCAAACATCACCAAAGCTTGAAAGCATATGGCGTTCCACTAATCTGGAAGAATCACGCTTAGTTTGGTGAGCAGCCTATTACTCATCAGAGCAGCCTATTACTCATCAGTAATAGAGAACAATAAGAACAACCCCAGGTTTCTCTTTAGCACTGTAGCCAGGCTGACAGAGAGTCACAGGTCTGTGGAGCCGTGTATTCCTAAATACCTCAGTAGTAATGACTTCATGAACTTCTTTAATAAAAAGATTCTAACTATTAGAGGCAAGATTGATGATCTCTTGCCCTCAACCAGTGCCGATCTGTCCTCAAGTGGAGTGTCCTTGGAAACGGCTGTATGCCCAGGTGTATATTTGGATGGCTTTTCTCCCATTAACCTAGACCAATTGTCTTCAACGTTTTCTACTTCTAAACCGTCTACCTGTCTCTTGAACCCCATCCCAACGAGGCTGCTTAAAGACGTGTTGCCTTTAATTGGCACCTCTCTGCTGGATATTGTTAATGTGTCTTTGCTAACAGGCCATGTACCACATTCCTTCAAAGTAGCTGTAATTAAACCTCTCCTGAAGAAGCCCACTCTTGATCCAGAGATGTTGGCTAATTACAGACCGATCTCTAAATTTCCCTTCCACTCTAAGATCCTTGAGAAAGTAGTGGCAAATCAGTTGTGTGACTTTCTACATCAGAATAGTTTATTTGAGGAGTTTCAGTCAGGATTTAGAAAACACCACAGCACAGAGACAGCACTGGTGAAGATTACAAATGACCTCCTAATTGCATCAGATAAAAGACTCATCTCTGTACTGGTCTTGTTAGTCCTTAGTGCTGATAAAGGACTGATCTCTGTACTGGTCTTGTTAGACCTTAGTGCTGCATTCGATACCATTGACCTTGACATCCTATGACAAAGACTGGATCAGTTGATTACCATTTCAGGTACCGGACTAAGTTGGTTTAAATCCTATTTATCAGATCGATCTCAATTTGGCAATATTATCAGGAAACCCTCCATGAACTTTCATTGTTATGCAGATACTCAATTATATCTATCGATCAAACCAGAGGAGACCAACCAGCTCGCTAAACTTCAAGCATGTCTTAAAGACATAAAAACATGGATGACCTGCTACTTCCTGATGTTAAACTCAGACAAAACTGAAGTTATTTTACACCTCAGAGATCAATTATCTGGTGATGTGGTTTCTGTGGATGGCATTGCTCTGGCATCCAACACCACTGTAAAGAATCTCTAGTTATCCTTGATCGGGACTCACGTGAAGCAAATCTCAAGGACTGCATTTTTTCATCTACGGAATATTAAAAAAATCAGCCACATCTTGTCTCAAAGCGATGCAGAAAAACTGATTTACACATTTGTTACTTCTAGACTGGATTACGGCAACTCCTTATTGTCAGGATGCTCTAATAAGTCTCTTAAGTCCCTCCAGTTAATCCAGAATGCTGCCGCTCGTGTACTCACAAAAACTAAGAAAAGAGATCACATTACTCCTGTATTAGCTGCTCTGCACTGGCTCCCTGTAAAATCAAGAATCACATTTAAAATTCTTCTCCTCACCTACAAAGCCTTGATTAGTGAGGCACCATCATATCTTAAGAAACTCGTAGTACCATATTGCCCCACTAGAGGGCTGCACTCACTAAATGCGGGGCTACTAAAAAGTAGGATGGGAGCCAGAGCCTTCAGTTATCAAGCTCCTCTTTTATGGAACCAGCTTCCACTTTCAGTCCGGGAGGCAGACACAGTTACCACATTTAAGAATAGACTTAAGACTTTCCTCTTTAATAGCGCTTATAGTTAGGGCTGAATCAGGTTTGCACTGGTCCAGCCCCTTGATATGCTGCTATAGGCTTATGGGATTCTGGTGGACGTTTTAGGATACACGGAGCTCCTCTCTCCTCTTCTCTCTCTCCTTCTGGAAGAATTCACATCTCTTCATTGCACATTACTAACTCTACTTCTTCCCCGGAGTCTTTGTGCCTTCTTGCCTCATAGAGTCCATTGGACCTGGCTGTGTCTGAAACAGCACCGGACACATGATGTGGTCATTCAGATATGGTTGGGTTTAGAGACCCTGAGGCAGCCACGGCATCTTGAAGAATTCCTTGTTGCTGAATGCTAAAACCCAAAACTGTTGAGCTGCTAAGCACAAAACAAAGAAAGGGTCGAAGAAATATGCATATTTGGTGTCAATGGTAGAGAATGGATTTCTGAAGCTTAGATAGCAGACTCAGCCACTTTCTGTGTCCAGGATTACCCTAAAGGTTAGAACTAGGCTGGCAGACAGAAAACTCTCAACAGAGGTCTGTCACGTTTGGCAGCATGAATCCCCTTAACATAGCTCAGCCTCTGGGGAGAATCAGGACCATGGTCACATCAGAATTTTATCTCCTGTATCCATGTCATCCGAAAATGGCAAAAAGGAGTCCCGAACATAGGAGTTGACAGCACACGTATCCCTCAAAATCTTAACAGGCACCTTAATGTCACTACCAGTCTGTGTTACAAACCCTTCTGAGACAAATGGCCGATAGGACTCATCGAGGGCCACCAGCCATGCCAGATTCCACATGTCAAACTTGCCAAACCCGCACCCCAACAGGACCAGGAACACTTAAAGCCCGGACAGAAGGTCTCACCCCTCCGTCTTCAGCATATTGCCTCCTAGCCGTGTTTCCAGTGGCCTGCCTCACGGCAGTAATGGCACATGTTTCTTCTCATTTCAGGTTCTCCCCGGGGCGCTTTACCTGGAAAACTCCTAGAACGAACAGATGACCTAACACCAACTTTCTGCAACCCAACCATCTGCATGAGTGGGAAGTGTGTATGTAATGTTGTGTATTGTAGCGACAAACCATAATCTTTAACAAAGGGCCAAACGGGGTTCTCAGGACAGAGAGAGATACCAACTGAGACCAGAGAACCTTTTAACAGCAGCACTGGCACACAAGGCAGATGTTTTGCCAGAGCTGCTGATGAACTCAGGTGTTCCCAATCCTCTGAGGACCCTCTGCCCACCTGCAGGGACACCAGCCACAGTGGCAGACAGGGTCGTCACACATGTCCCGTGTGGACCGCGTCCCCATGCTGTCCAGAGGTAAAGACGAGCAGACGAGCATTCAGACCTTATGGGAACACCCGAGAAGACGTCGACTCTAACCCCCTAACCCACATCTCCAGAACCCATAAAGTGCATCAAGTCTTTTTCAATAGTTTGTCTAATGTGACACTTAATGATACTAAATTATAATACTATTAAAACTAAACACAGCTGGTTAATCTTTGCAAATGTGTTGAAGACCCAGACACTCATTTCTCCTTTTGTGAGTTTATGTCGAGATTCATTGTTTGGTTTAATTATTATTGACTTTCTTGCAATATCCAATAACACAGAATACATTATTAATTTGGTTATTGATGTTTCACAGGTATAGATGTTATTTAATGTGGATTTTGGAATGTGTCACTTTTGGGTTGAATCTAAAAACAAATAATATCAAAAGCGAGGTTGAATGTGTCTAGTTGAGAATACACACGGGTGAGAGTAAATAAATGAAAGTAGTTGAACCGTACGTCTGCAGGCATGCGGGTCGTCCGCCGTTCTCTGTGGATCTTGAAACAGAAAAGGCCGACAGCGTTCACACTGAGACCCCGTCCTGTCATGGAGGCAGTCTTCACACACACCACCGCTCTGCATGCCTGTCGCTTCAAAACGAGTGGCGTCGAAGTGACAAGAGTTCGAGTGACCGTTACAGTTGCATCCTGAGAGAGACACGATTATAAAAAGAGTAAATAATAACCATCATCCTAATTCCAACACAACAAATGTTATGTTGCCTACTTTATGTTTTAAAAGAAATGTGGAAAGGTTCAGCTTTTACTCCTGCAGGTGTTGGCTGTGTTTCTCCCTGCAGGCCTCCAGGGTGAGTCGTGGTGAAATTCCTGACATCTCTCACAGTTCTCTCCGGCTGTATTGTGCTGACAAACACACCGACCATGAACCTGAAGAACAGAAATAATCTGTCTTTTCATCTGTGGACTGTTTCAGACATTCATCTTAGGAGAGACTATGCAGAACATTTGGTTCCAAAGTCTATCTGACCGGGCACTGAATCGCCTGAATCCTTTTATGTAAGTCAGCCTAGGGTTAGGGTCTATCTTCACACTGATAATAAATAAATGATTGTGTGACAAGATCTGATTCTAATGACAAATTTGCATTTTCTATTTTACTCTCCATCTCCATTATGTTCTGCTGGAGGATGCCCACCTGATTACGGTCCATTTTTTACAAATTATATTCACTGATATTTGTGATTGTGGATTTTAAATTATATAGCCTATATGTATGCCACACTCACACACACACACACACACACATACAGAGAAAGAGATTTGAATGTTAGAAAAGAGCAGATTTGTCTCAGTCAGTTCATGACATCAGACAGATTGTTGATGAATCTGTGTTGATCACATGTGAATGACATCATGCGTCTCAGGGGGCATGGGTCTGCCGAACTGATCCAAACCAGTCCAGAACTGAGCCCAGCTACTTGTTTTCCATACCATGCCAGTCTGGGTGAAGACGTCCCCCCGTCCTCCGTCCACAGGTGTACACCTGCTGGCATGTCCGTGACAGAAGCAGCTCCCTCTGACCACCATGTTGTACAGAGCGTAGTAATATTTGTCCTGAGGGTTCCTGCGTCTTCGACTCAGAATGTCGCCCAACGTGAAGAGACGAGTGAAGTTCACACGGATATTTGTTAAGGTGATCAGATCTGTGAGAGACATGTTTAAATGTATAACATGTTCTTCTTCATGTGTCTCATATGAACATGTGTAAATGTATAACATGTTCTTCTTCATGTGTCTCATATGAAAATGTTTACATGTATAACATATTCTTCTTCATGTGTCTCATATGAACAAGATGAAAAGTGTTTATATTCCTACTTAAAGATGGTTTTCATACACAGAGAGCAGTATTCTGGTGTAAAGGTAAACTCACCTTGGATGTTTGGTGCGTACGGGTTCCTTATTTCAAAGATAGGATCTAGAGCTTTCAGCACCACCTGTTGGACAGAGTAAAATCTTTAAATATAAGTCACCCCGAACAAACACAGATATTTATGCAACAAAGTGAACTATCGTCGCACTGCAGTGATCTTTCCAGGCTGCTTTCTGACTGGAGGTGTACAAGTCCGGGATGGAACCAATAGTTCTCTCTGCAGACCTGACTATCCGTTGTAGTACCAGTTATTATAAGGTTCGCCGCTCTGACTGCGGCCTCTCCAGACTTGACAGCTCTGCACATTTTTACCCCAGATCTTAACCCAACGCTCACCGATCCTTCACCTTATTTAATGCGACCTCGCTGTCACTGCCTGTCTGCTTCTCTAGTTCAGGTAGAAATTGGTTCAGCCCCGTTTTCTTTTTGTAATACTCAGATTACTTTATGAATTGCATTATTAGGGTCCGAGCGACTGACGAAGTCAGTCCGAGAGGACCCTATTGAATTCGCTTGGGGTATTATTATTATTCCGCTTTTTATTTTTACACATTGGGCGCATTTTGGGGCAAGCTGGAAAACTAGCCAAATTTGGCAAGCTTGTCAGGCTTGGTGAACATAGACGTATGATAAAGGAGTCAAATGTATTCATTTTGTAGTTGCTCTCTAGCGCCCCCTCAAAGTTTGACTGGTGACGCCTCTCACCCAGAATGTCGGATTTACTTGAAACTTTTCACACATGTCCATATCCACCTGCTCTACAAAAAAGCCTCTCAGACCCCTAAGGTCCGCCTACTTAGATTTTTCCACCATTTTTAATTTTGTGAAAAACACATAATTGACTGCCTTTACTACATGCTGGGTCCAAATCATAAAAAAAAATGATATCAATCAGATCATTGAAGCCAGATGACCTAGAATATGTCAACCATTATTTTAAATCTTAGGGTTCTGTCTTGTGTTTCAATGCTCATAGCGTCAACACTATTGTGACTAATCACTCGAAATTATTTGACATATGTGCACATTGCAAACCCTTAACATGCAAAAAAATCTTGTGCGATTTGAACACTAGGGAACGCTACAATAATTCGGTGAAGTTGGCCGAATTTGTCAGTTTTTCGCGTTTTTGCTCATTTTTGTCACTTTTTCGACGTTATACATTTAAGGTTTTCTCCGACAAAAAAGATCCGATCAACTTGAGGATGATTATTCAGAATAAGAACTGACTTTTCATGGCTTCTCACTTGTCGTGACTCAAATAAACGCCCCCTTTCTGTGTTTCGTTATGCTATAGACTGTTGCTTTAACTAAACCAATCTTTCCAAAAATAATCATGCATGATGCCAGTCAAGGCCTGAACACATTTCTAAGAACAAACATTCGAAAATTACAATTTTTAGACAATAATGTATTGGCCTTACACGCATTTTTTCATCAAATTGGTGGTGTAGTGGTATAAGCAATTGCCTTGAGAGCAGAAGTCATGTGTTCAAATCCAGGCCACAGTTACTTTTTTCATCACTTTTTTTTCTAATTTTAATTTACATGATGTGGTCTAGACTTCACGTAGAGACACATGATGCATGTATCTGTTCACATTCTCAAAGCGCCCCCTACTGGCCAAAACAAATAAGCCTAAAATGCATCAGATTCACATGAAATGTACACAGCATGGTCTACACTTCATGTAGAGACACATGATGCATGTATATGTTCACATTCTCAAAGCACCCCCTACTGGCCAAAACAAATAAGCCTAAAATGCATCAGCTTCACATGAAAATTACACAACATGGTCTACACTTCACGTAGAGACACATGATGCAAAAATCGGAATGCTACTACATACTCATACTACTTCTAATTGTATTAATTGCACTACTTATATTTTGACTAGATTCTGTACTTGAATCCCAATTCACTGTTGTTGTTGTTGTTTATATTGTACATACATGTTGCTATTGTTGTCTTTATATTCATCCTGTTATTTGTAATTTAAATATGTATGTACGATGAGAGCGTACGTGAAACCGGAGTCAAATTCCAATTCAATAAAGCTGATTCTGATTCTTTTTTTATGGTTATCCAATTAAGTTAATATATTCTGTTCTCCAACTTTGTCCAAAATCACAACTTTTCATGAAGGGGGTCTAACTTAGACTTGACACAGCTTACACCCGTAATAGGTGTAAATATTCAATTCAATTCAGTTTATTTTGTATAGCCCAGAATCACAAATTACAAATTGGCCTCAGAGGGCTTTACAATCTGTACACATACGACATCCCTGACCTTTGACCTCACATCAGATCAGGAAAAAATCCCCAAAAACAGAATCAAGTAGATCAACATATTAGGTGCTACTCCAAAGTTACAGTCTCTGATGTCAGAGGTCTGATCAATTTAGGGGCGAGGTCTGAAATTTCTTTTCTTTTAAAGCTTCCAAATTGTCGGGACACTTTCCTAGTGGGGGCAATTTGAGCTCTATCTAATCAGAAGCATGAGCAATAACATAACACCCATCATTAAATTCAAATGAATTTGAAATAAAGAATCTGTCCACTAGAAATAACTTTACATTAGCAACCTCAACTCACATAGGGGACTTTTAGGGGTCTTACCAAGGGTCTGAAGCTCCCACAATCGTGTTGCTAGCTTGGTACATACTTGCCTTCAAAGTTGTGTAGAGCTAAATAAGAGGCATTCCCTCAAGTTGTTCTCAATGTTATATTAGAGTGCTTGGATGGGACTCTACTGTCCACCTCAAAGACCTTTAGTGTCCAAGCACTGTAATTAGTTGAGGCACAGCCCGAGGGTATCACCAGCTGTTTCCCAACATATACTGGATCTGAAGATTTTTGACTTCTCCAAAGTGAGGGCTAAAAAGGATAGATGTTAGCCCCTGAGCCAAATTTCTGATTTGTTATGGTGTATGTATAAAATGGATTTGACTTAAATAAAAATGCGTTGGATGTGTTACCTCTCCGTTGGTGGACGGATCTGATCCAGAGTATCTGCTGTCACAGACGATATCGTCAATGCTGTTGGCTGGCTGATTGGAAACAGACGGAAAGGAAAGCAAACAATCTTCTGCAAAGTACCGAAAAACCTTCCAGCTCCGTCCGTAATCTTTTGATCGCTCCACTAACATGGCCGCTGGACGGAAACTCTGCAGACAGAGAGACAGAGAGACAGAGAGACAGAGAGAGAGCGCATTGAAAGCCTTGTTCTTAGTCTTTTACATCCAACCTGGAAAACCATAGAGCCAATTCTATTTGTTATAGTGTTATAAACTAATTATTGTAGGCGATTTTAATATTCATGTTGATGTCGATAATGATTAGTACTAGTATTAGCCATAGTATTGCATTTATCTCATTATTAGATTTGACTGGCTTCTATCAGAGTACAGAAACCCACTCACGGCTTTAACCCTCAACCTTGTTCTTGCATATGGCATTACAATAAAACATTTAATAGTGTTTCCACAGAACCCTCTTTTATCAGACCATTATCTAATAACTACTACCGGAGTGTACACCGTTAGACAAAGGTTTCTACACCAGATAATTATCTTATAGTACTGTAGCTAAATTTGAAGAAGCAATTCCATCTGCCAAAGGACAATGAAGGTTCTGTAGTCAGGATGCATCAAACAGTTCCAGAGAAACATTGTGCAAAACAAACTGCACGTCTGTGACATTACATTCGCCAATCAGAGTTCGGGAAGCCATTGATTCACTGCCTCTGATCATTAATAATTAATCTGAACAGTGTGGTGGCTGGGGCGTTGTTAGGCTCAGCTGCGGAGAGGTGTGGGGGAGTGGTTCTGGGAACAGGTGCCGAGGAATAGGCCTAATTGTCCTCAGCTGAATAGGATCAAGGTCTGAGTGTCTTTGCCATATATTAGATGGATACGAATTAGGCACGAGAGTGGAGAGCAGAGGGACAGTCTGCAACGAAATAAAGACCATTACCAAATATACACGGCGTGTGCTCATCCTTTAGTGCTGGAGGCGGGGGGAAGAAACCCGTACGTGACAGCAGGAACCTGTTACAAACAGGTATGTAGAAAAGTGTTTTTACCTTGAAGGTGAGGACCAGATGACTGAACTTGAACACGGTCTCCAGATCAAGCTGGACGCTGACTTGATGAAATCCTACAGACAAGACAACAGTACGTAGTTGAGTTAGTATATGGAACTATGATAATATGATGATTATTGATGATGGTACGTTGACGGTTACCCAAACATATTCTCCTGTTTACACTGATTCTCCAACCTGTTTGAATGCTCTTACATTTCCCAGAAGTCACAGTGGACACTGTTCAGAAACCATTAGCTCTGCTAATTAGCAACCAGTATCTGTATTAGGTTTAACTTTCAATTCAATTCAGTTTAGTTTTTGTATAGCCCAAAATCACAAATTACAAACTCCCCTCAGAGGGCTTTACAATCTGTACACATACGACATCTCTGACCTTTGACCTCTGATCAGGAAAAACTCCCAAAAAAACAGAAAACACCTTTCAGGGGGACAAAAAGGGAAGAAACCTTCAGGAGAGCAACAGAGGAGGATCCATTTCACCACATTACAGGAGAAAACTAATTATTATATTTCAATCCCAAAAAAACAAACCGATGAAACAGCACAAGTGAGAGAACGGGTGAGAAAGAAAAAGGTGAAAATCATTGATCTCAGAAAACATGATTTAAGATATTAGCTGTGGCTACCATACGGACTGTGGATCAGCTCCTGATGCTCTTCACTGTGAATGTCACTGTTTTCAAAAAGAGTAATAAGATAGTCTTGATATTTAATATATTGAACAATGTGACAACATTGCATTTAACAGTTAAAAACAATTAAAGAACTGGCAAGAAAACATTGAGTTCAGATCGTAGGAACCCTCACACTACCCCAAACCCTCACCCTGTTTGAAACCCACCGTTTTCGGACTGCCACCACTTTGTTTTTCTCTCGGGGTCGAAGGTCGTGATGACATTCTCAATGCGGTGGCTGTTGGGGTTGCCATGGTGATTGTATGGCAGCCGAGAGTCACATGTGAAGCATTTTTGCTCCTCCTGATGGATGAAGACATATTAAACCAAACCAATCAATAATTGTCAATACTTCATTGTATACAATCAATTATGAAGTCTCAGTTCCTTTCGCAGCATCTGACTATTTGACCCGTTTCAATACAACTTCACTAGATTTTTCACAGTAAAGAACAGAAAAGAACAGTAAAGAACAATACAAAACAGTAAAGAAAAGAACGATAAAGAACAGCACAGTAAAGAACAGAACAGTAAATAACCGAACAGTAAATAACCGAACAGTAAAAAAACAATAAAGAACAGTAAAGACCAGTAAAGAATAGAACAGTAAATAACCGAACAGAACAGAACAATAAAGAACAATAAAGGACAGAACAGTAAAGAACAAAACGGTAAAGAACCGAATGGTAAAGAACCAAACAGCAAAGAACAGTAAATAATGGAACAGTAAAGAACCGAACAGTGAACGGCAAAGGACCAAACAGTAAAGAACAGTGAAGAACCGAATAGTAAGGAACAGAACAGTAAAGAAGAGTAAAGAACAGAACCGTAAAGAACAGAACAGTGAAGAACAGAACACTAAAGAACCGAACAGTAAAGAACAGTAAAGAAAGGAAAAAGTAAAGAACAATAAAGAACAATAAAGAATCGAACAGTAAAGACCCGTAAAGAACAGAACAGTGAAGAACAGAACACTAAAGAACCAAACAGTAAATAACAGAAAAGAACAGTAAAGAACAGAACTGTAAAGAACAGAACACTAAATAATGGAACAGTAAAGAACAGTGAAGAACAGTAAAGAACAGTACGGTAAATAACGGAAAAATCTCAAAAGAACAGTTCGGAACATTTCTGTGAAAGAATAAAGTTTGTAAAGAATGAAGAGATGACAAATAAACTGCAGGTGGAGGAAAAAGAAAGAAGGAAAATGTAATAAGGAGCGGTGATTCCTCAGGGTGGAAAGAGCAGTGTGAGATAATACAGCGACGGATCAGAACATGTTGCAGTATGAAAGTCAGAGTTCGAGCCAGAGACATGTCAATCAGACAGAGAGCAGAGAACAGAGAAAATGTGTGTGTGTTTCTGTGAAAATCGGAATGCTACTACATACTCATACTACTTCTAATTGTATTAATTGCACTACTTATATTTTGACTAGATTCTGTACTTGAATCCCAGGTTTCTATTCAATTATCAAAAAGCGACAGTTTGAGTTCATCGCAGAGGGTTCGGTTCTCTTTTCCTTTCGACAGAAATCTTGATTTAAGGTGACCTGACCTCCAGGTATCCAATGATGCAGTAGTTCTGTGGACCATCCAGACCACAGGTGGACGAGGCTGACAGCCGAGGCGCTCGACCCACCATCAAGTCACCCAGCTGGGGATTACAGGAGCCACTGGGACACTGGTCTTGGCGATACTGGGTTTCCTGGAGTCGAGCTGCTGGAAGAAAAACTGCAGGAAGATGGATCACTAGGTCAGTCGAGAATCATTACATATCATACTCTATGTAGAAGAAGAATGTAGCAGACTGAGGAGAAAAGCAAGCGACAACAAGTAGAAAAATTCTACACGAGTTCAACAAGTGATTACATGTCTGAAGACACTTTTTCTGCTTTTTGATACCATAAACAACTGACTGAGGGTAACCCAGCATCAATACACCTGATATATCCAACCTGGATCAATACACCTGATACATCCAGCCTGGATCAATACACCTGATGCATCCAACCTGGATCAATACACTTAATACATCCAACCTGGATCAATACACCTGATGCATCCAGGTGCAACAATTATATGGTGATGTGGTTTCTGTAGATGGCATTGCCCTGGCATCCAACACCACTGTAAAGAATCTCTAGTTATCTTTGATCCCACGTGAAGCAAATCTCAAGGACTACATTTTCTCATCTACGTAATATTTAAAAAAATCAGGCACATCTTGTCTCAAAAAGAAAAACTGGATCACGCGTTTAAGAGTAGACTTAAGACTTTCCTCTTTAATAGTGCTTATAGTTAGGGCTGAATCAGGTTTGACCTGGTCCAGCCCCTAGATATGCTACTATAGGCGTATAGGCTGCTGGGGGATGTTTTAGGATACACTGAGCTCCTCTCTCTTCTTCTCTCTCTCCTTTTTAGTCTCTTCATTGCACATTACTAACTCTACTTCTTTCCCGGAGTCATAGGGTCTATTGGATCTGGTTGTGTCTGAAGTGGGTCCTGAGCCCTGCCATGGACCTGCTGATGCACCACCCCTCCTCTCTTCCTCCTTCTGTTTCATGGATTGTGGAGGTCTGGATCGTGGTCCATGTCTACTACTCATTATTCATAATTTCTGTCATATTCATTGAATGTGTTGTAACTCTGTAACGCTTTTCATATGTACACATGACATCTATTGCTTCTTTCCATCCAGGGAGAGGGATCCTCCTCTGTTGCTCTCCTGAATGTTTCTTCCCTTTTTCCCTGTGAAAGGGTTTTCCCTGTTTTTTGGGGGAGTTTTTCCTGATCAGATGGGAGGTCAAAGGTCAGGAATGCCTTATGTGTACAGATTGTAAAGCCCTCTGAGGCGAATTTGTGATTTTTGGGCTATACAAAATGAACTGAATTTAATTGAGTCCTGGATCAATAGACCAGATACATCCAACCTGGATCAATACACACGATACATCCAACCTGTAGCTCATGGGGATAAGTGGTCACCAGAAGGTACCCGGTTCGATCCCCGCTCTCCCATAGTTGCATGTCGAAGTGTCCTTGAGCACGACACTGAACCCCCAGTTGCTCCCCGGGAGCTTCACAGCAGCCCATTGCTCCTTAATTAAGGATAGGTTAAATGCAGTGGACAAATTTTGTGTGCGCGTTTTTTGTTTTCATCAATACACGCGATACGTCCACCCAAACATCCTGTCCTGATTGACAGGTCAACACCAGAGCCATATTCGGCTTCTCTACATCCAAATGCGGTCACTTCCTGTTCAATGGTTGCAAAAAACAAGATGACGACAGTGAAATCGCTGAACTTGATGGGATGTATATATATTTATATTGTATTGATGTATTTATTCATACTTGGGAGATTGTCTTTATAAGCATCACTGCCCCTCGATTATCCTAATTCAGGATGGCGTCCAATCGTCAAAGACTTTGCACTATTCAAATGTTATGCATATGTAATCAATTATTGTTCAATTCTAAACAAGTCTCTCCTGATTGAACTCACCGATGAAGAGGATGAAGATCATATTGTGCTGAGATGTTTAATTGATTCTGCAGGAGCACTAAAAATGTACAAAGATTCAAACACAAGTTAAATGCATCATTTACTGTCTGCTGGCTGATCTGAGCTCAGTTTTATCTTGCAAATCAACCGAGACACACACACACACACACACACACACACAAACGGAGACACACACACACACACACTGGGGACTGATGATCTTTAAGGGGAATGTTTGGGCCTCAACAGTAATTGTGGGGATTTCTTGTTTTGATTATCCTCAAATATAATTTATGAGAGTAAACACCGCTATTGTTTGATTTGGAAGACCCCAGAGACAAGCAATGAGTGCACTGGCAGGAATACAGGCAGGTCGGTGGACAGACAGACAGGAAGACAAGTAGGAAGGTAGGAAGTTAGGCAGGCAGGTAGGCATGTAGACAAGTAGGAAGGTAGAGAGCCAGGTTGGTGGACAGACAGAAAGACGGGTAGGTAGAGAGGCAGGTCGGTGGACAGACAGGAAGACGGGTAGGTAGGTAGACAGACAGGTAGCAATGACTTCACTGTTTCCATATGAGTGAATACACAGAAGCTACGTATAATAATATCATAACATTGTATAATCTGCCTCATCAATACGTGTGCTGGTTTCAGTCACTTAATGAACAATAACTACATAATGTTAAGATGTTACACACAACGATCATAAACTACTGATTACACCTCAGGGACACAATATTCATCTGCTATCTAACAGGTTTGCTTTGATTTATGGAAAAGAGAGAGTGAATGTGAGCCTACCTGCTTCTGCTGCCACACGAAAAGAATGAACACACCTGGGCAGGTAACAGCACACCTGAGACACACGTAGCCAGAGGCAGAGAAAGAGAGAGAGATTTTTTTTGATTTTTGAAAAACACTTTATTCACACATTCATAATTTTACAATGTGTTTTAAAAAAAACCCACAGGTCTTGATTTTTTTTTAAATAAATAAACCACCTGATAAAAAACTGCGCAAACACCAGCTCCTCTTCAACAACAGAACAAACAAGGTTTTTAAACACCAACGTTGTTTAAAAGCATCCAAGTCTCCAATGTGCTTGAGCCACATTGCCATGGCCTCCTGCCCCTCCCAGTTCTCCACTCGCTTTTTCCATGTTAAATAAATGGTAGTTGAGGAGCTGCCACTTTTCTTTTTCTGCTTTTCTGTAGGCAGCTCCCATGATAAAAACCTTCTCAGTAAAAACCACATTAAAAAGACTAAAAAACAATGTTAAAAGAGTGAAGAAACCTGAAAGTTTCTTGCACTCAGTAAAAACATGGTAGATAGCCTCTGCCTCCACAGCTCCCGAAGCCTCCTCGCCACCCGGACAGAATGCAGACCCAGCAGAACGCCCAGGGCCGGGGGGTCGCTCGGCCTCAGCCCCAAAGCATCCACTAGCTGCTGCAGGCACAGGGTCCGTGACCTCAGCGGTGCTCCCATCAATCCAGGGGTGACGCTGCTGCTGATGTCCAGCTTGGCCCTGTAAATCAGCGATTCTCTCAGCAACCAGTACAGACTGTGGGCACCTTTTACGAGTCAAAAGGGCCAACCACTTAATTTTAAAACGCTAGAATCCATTAAAAACATAGCAGTATCCAGCCCCAGGTTGTTAGCACGTCTGAGGATGCAGCTGGCCACATCTCTCCACACTAAAAACTCCGGACTAGTCAGGTATTTTTTAACAAACTGTATTCTAAAAGTGGCTGTCCGGCTGGCCAGGTCGATGAGGCCCTGTCCCCCCTCCTCTCTGGCAGACAAAGAAGCCTAATCTCAAACTTACCATGGTCCCACCACTGCCTAAGACTGCTAAAATATTTCTTCCTCAGCCTAAAAACATCCCAGAAATAAATAAGAACCTCTCTAAAAATCTTATCAAAAGTTAAAACTGAATTAAAATGCCAATACATGCTCTTGGGGAAAAAAAATTCTAATAAAAACATGACATAAAAGCAAAGAATGATCAGTAAAACCAGCAGAAACAATACTGCACATTTAAAAAATATTTAAATGGTCATTAAAAACACAAATACGGTCTAACCTGGCTGATGAGATCCTTCCCTCTCTAAAGTCCACGTGTACTGTCGGCAGTCGGCATGCATCCTTCTCCATACATCCACCAGGCCATGAGAATGGACCAGCCGCCTCAGAACATGCTGTGAAGCTGGATGTGGCTACACTGAAAAACATTTTGCGGGTTAGGGGGGTTAGGTGTATATGATATTCACATAAATCTCTCCACGTCGTCCGACGACTTCGCAGTTGAATAGAGACTTACGGCAATGCACTGGCCGACGCATATCACTTAGTATTCCCCTCGCCTTTACACTTTACAGGAAATTGAATCTAATATATACGGATTTAACCCTTTGCACAGAGTAATACGGAATGAAGGGGAGCAGAAATAGGAAGGGGTGGTGTGAATACGCCAAGAACCCTTCCTCGCTTGGATTAAGCGGTTCTGCATACCTATCCGACACTCCTTGGGTTAGGGTTAGGGTTAGGTGTATATGATATTCACATAAATCTCCCCACGTCGTCCGCTGACTTCGCAGTTGAATAGAGACTTACGGCAATGCACTGGCCGACGCATATCACTTAGTATTCCCCTCGCCTTTACACTTTGACCCAGGAAATTGAATCTAATATACGGATTTAACCCGTTGCACAGAGTAATACGGAATAAAGGGGAGCAGAAATAGGAAGGGGTGGTGTGAATACGCCAAGAACCCTTCCTCGCTTGGATTAAGCGGTTCTGCATACCTATCCGACACTCCTTTGGAGGGGAGCGTCGGAAGGTAGGAGGGGATAAAGTGGCTAAGTTTTGGTATCTAAGGGACTACAGTTTTAGGTTATAAGAGGTTTTTAAGGTAAGGTAGAAGAGGTAATATTGTGGGTTGGGTTTAGGTAAGTGTTACAATGGTTGAGGTTAGTAAAAAAGATTGGGTTAGAGTTATATTCATTATTTAAGAATCGGGGTAAGGGTTAAGTAGTTAGGGTTAAGTTTGAGGTGCGTAATAGAATGGTTGAGGTTAGTAAAGAGGACTGGGTTAGGGTTAGATTTGTTATTTAGGAATTGGGGTTAGGGTTAAACGGTTAGGGTTAAGTTTTAGGTGCGTAATAGAATGGTTGAGGTTAGTATAAAGGATTGGGTTAGGGTTAGATAGGGTTAAGTTTGACGTGCGTAATCGAATGGTTGGGGTTAGTAAAAAGGATTGGGTTAGGGTTAGAATCGTTATTTAGGGGAAATGAACGAGTTGGTGGATAAATCGGAGGAGCAGAGGGTTGATATGGTTGATAGAGAATTCAGGTTAAAAGGTAGTTTATTATATCATGAATACTTAATTTAGATCATTGTATTTAGAGTCGAGGAAAGCTTGGTTTAACGATTGGTCTTTTCTAAGGTTCCATGTTAGGTATACAGTGACCCCTTTCTTCAAATTTTCTGCAAAGAACATGTTCGTCAGTTATGGACCTCAGGATCATTGAGTGTTTCGGCCATTATCACAAGACACCCTCTTCTGAGGAAGGCCCCCCTGGGATGATCAAGTCCCAGGCCGTGTTACTTTACAGCAAATATGAGGGGTCACTGGCTCGGTTTGAGGCCTGTAGGTTGTTAAGTCGTGCTTTTAGGCAGTTTGTTCAGGTTTAGTTTATTTAAGGGACTTTTAAGGGATAAGAATCAATGAATATCTATCATTAAGATTTGTGGTATCAGAATTGAAAGATTATAAGATTAGAGATTTTTTTACTTTTGCAGTATCAAAATTAAAATTTAAAATGTTAAAATAATTAAAGTATATTTTTTTTAATTGGTTTAATTTTTACAATTATTATATTATATAAGGTCTATATAATTCATTTTGAGAATCCCTTCCTGTGCCCCATACACCGCACGACCCCAGGAAGGTTCTATTATAAGTGTTAAATGAGAGCCCTGGTCTATATTGGTGCAGTGTGTTTCGCTCGTGGTGCAGCTCATTAGTATGCGAAAAACAATATAAGCTTGTTTATTGTGATTAATGAACTAAAGTAACTTATAGTTAATGTGTGGGGTTATATATAAGAGGCAACTGTGTGTTAGTGTTTATAATTGTAGTCAGAAGTGTGTTTCGCTCGTGGTGCAGCTCATTAGTATGCGAAAAACGATATAAGCTTGTTTATTGTGATTAATGAACTAAAATAACTTATGGTTAATGTGTGGGGGTTATATATAAGAGGCAACTGTGTGTTAGTGTTTATAATTGTAGCCACGTTTTTTGAGTATAACACTGTTTTTAGTTCGTTTTTTTAGGTTCACTGATCTTTAAATACTTATGGTTAATGTTTGGGGGTTGTATTAAGCACCTGTGTGTGGGTGTTTGTATTTATAACTGTGTAATAAGGATTTGTTGTAAGATAATCTTTGGAACAATCATGTTTTTGAATCTTTGGGGTCAAAGTTGAGGGGGCGGAGCTCATTAGTATGCGCATGCCTGGTTTTGGGTTGTTTACTTTGATTAATAATCTTAAATTAAAATTTAAAAGTGGATAATTGGTATTTTGTTAGCTGTAATAGGTTGGTTGTTATAGTATTGTTGTAGTTTCTAAATTATTTAACCTGTCCCCCACAGTTATAGTCGGTTCCCCAGCAGTCAAACCCGGAGAGCAGATTCGAAATCTTCGCGGCAGCCGAGCTGACCCCGGACCAGGTAAGCCCCCAGCAGAACCGACACCAAGTGAAGGAGATCAGGTAAGCTATCGTTCTATATTTCTAAGGGGGGCTATATGAGAGGTGGCGGTGTACGTAGTTTTTAAGTTTTCTCAATGTCCGTGGAAGCCAAATTCCGCAGTCAATGAAGGAAACCGCGTGGACCGCCAGAGACAACAGGGTTAACCCTTCGTGGCAGCATAGCTGACCTCGGTCCAAGACTGCCCCAGCGGAACCAACATTAGGCGCAGAAGAGAGCCCGGTTTGAGTTTTGATTGGATTGGGTTAAGATTATTTAGACGTTAGGTTGGTTGTTATAGGATTGTTGTAGTTTCTATAGTTAACGTTAGCTTGGTTGTTATATGATTGTAGTAGTTATAAATTCTTATTATGTTGTAGTTTCTAAGTTATTTAATCTGTCTCCTACAGTTATAGTCGGTTCCCCAGCAGTCAAACCCTGATAGCAGATTCGAAATCTTCGCGGCAGCCGAGCTGACCACGGACCAGGTAAGCCCCCAGCAGAACCGACACCAAGTGAAGGAGATCAGGTAAGCTATCGTTCTATTCTTCTATATTTCTAAGGGGGGCTATACGAGAGGGGGTCGTAGTTTGTAAGTTTTCTCAATGTCCGTGAAAACCAAATTCCGCAGTCAATGAAGGAAACCGCGTGGACCGCCAGAGACAACAGGGTTACCCTTCGTGGCAGCATAGCTGACCTCGGTCCAAGACTGCCCCAGCGGAACCAACACTTAGGCGCAGAAGAGAGCCCGGTTTGAGTTTTGATTGGATTGGGTTAAGATTATTTTAAGGTGGATTGGGGTTGGGTCAAAGTATATTCGCTTTAAAGGGGACCTAGTAGTCCGATGGCACTGGCTGGTTAGGTGTATATGATATTCACATAAATCTCCCCACGTCGTCCGCTGACTTCGCAGTTGAATAGAGACTTACGGCAATGCACTGGCCGACGCATATCACTTAGTATTCCCCTCGCCTTTACACTTTGACCCAGGAAATTGAATCTAATATACGGATTTAACCCGTTGCACAGAGTAATACGGAATAAAGGGGAGCAGAAATAGGAAGGGGTGGTGTGAATACGCCAAGAACCCTTCCTCGCTTGGATTAAGCGGTTCTGCATACCTATCCGACACTCCTTTGGAGGGGAGCGTCGGAAGGTAGGAGGGGATAAAGTGGCTAAGTTTTGGTATCTAAGGGACTACAGTTTTAGGTTATAAGAGGTTTTTAAGGTAAGGTAGAAGAGGTAATATTGTGGGTTGGGTTTAGGTAAGTGTTACAATGGTTGAGGTTAGTAAAAAAGATTGGGTTAGAGTTATATTCATTATTTAAGAATCGGGGTAAGGGTTAAGTAGTTAGGGTTAAGTTTGAGGTGCGTAATAGAATGGTTGAGGTTAGTAAAGAGGACTGGGTTAGGGTTAGATTTGTTATTTAGGAATTGGGGTTAGGGTTAAACGGTTAGGGTTAAGTTTTAGGTGCGTAATAGAATGGTTGAGGTTAGTATAAAGGATTGGGTTAGGGTTAGATAGGGTTAAGTTTGACGTGCGTAATCGAATGGTTGGGGTTAGTAAAAAGGATTGGGTTAGGGTTAGAATCGTTATTTAGGGGAAATGAACGAGTTGGTGGATAAATCGGAGGAGCAGAGGGTTGATATGGTTGATAGAGAATTCAGGTTAAAAGGTAGTTTATTATATCATGAATACTTAATTTAGATCATTGTATTTAGAGTCGAGGAAAGCTTGGTTTAACGATTGGTCTTTTCTAAGGTTCCATGTTAGGTATACAGTGACCCCTTTCTTCAAATTTTCTGCAAAGAACATGTTCGTCAGTTATGGACCTCAGGATCATTGAGTGTTTCGGCCATTATCACAAGACACCCTCTTCTGAGGAAGGCCCCCCTGGGATGATCAAGTCCCAGGCCGTGTTACTTTACAGCAAATATGAGGGGTCACTGGCTCGGTTTGAGGCCTGTAGGTTGTTAAGTCGTGCTTTTAGGCAGTTTGTTCAGGTTTAGTTTATTTAAGGGACTTTTAAGGGATAAGAATCAATGAATATCTATCATTAAGATTTGTGGTATCAGAATTGAAAGATTATAAGATTAGAGATTTTTTTACTTTTGCAGTATCAAAATTAAAATTTAAAATGTTAAAATAATTAAAGTATATTTTTTTTAATTGGTTTAATTTTTACAATTATTATATTATATAAGGTCTATATAACTCATTTTGAGAATCCCTTCCTGTGCCCCATACACCGCACGACCCCAGGAAGGTTCTATTATAAGTGTTAAATGAGAGCCCTGGTCTATATTGGTGCAGTGTGTTTCGCTCGTGGTGCAGCTCATTAGTATGCGAAAAACAATATAAGCTTGTTTATTGTGATTAATGAACTAAAGTAACTTATAGTTAATGTGTGGGGTTATATATAAGAGGCAACTGTGTGTTAGTGTTTATAATTGTAGTCAGAAGTGTGTTTCGCTCGTGGTGCAGCTCATTAGTATGCGAAAAACGATATAAGCTTGTTTATTGTGATTAATGAACTAAAATAACTTATGGTTAATGTGTGGGGGTTATATATAAGAGGCAACTGTGTGTTAGTGTTTATAATTGTAGCCACGTTTTTTGAGTATAACACTGTTTTTAGTTCGTTTTTTTAGGTTCACTGATCTTTAAATACTTATGGTTAATGTTTGGGGGTTGTATTAAGCACCTGTGTGTGGGTGTTTGTATTTATAACTGTGTAATAAGGATTTGTTGTAAGATAATCTTTGGAACAATCATGTTTTTGAATCTTTGGGGTCAAAGTTGAGGGGGCGGAGCTCATTAGTATGCGCATGCCTGGTTTTGGGTTGTTTACTTTGATTAATAATCTTAAATTAAAATTTAAAAGTGGATAATTGGTATTTTGTTAGCTGTAATAGGTTGGTTGTTATAGTATTGTTGTAGTTTCTAAATTATTTAACCTGTCCCCCACAGTTATAGTCGGTTCCCCAGCAGTCAAACCCGGAGAGCAGATTCGAAATCTTCGCGGCAGCCGAGCTGACCCCGGACCAGGTAAGCCCCCGGCAGAACCGACACCAAGTGAAGGAGATCAGGTAAGCTATCGTTCTATATTTCTAAGGGGGGCTATATGAGAGGTGGCGGTGTACGTAGTTTTTAAGTTTTCTCAATGTCCGTGGAAGCCAAATTCCGCAGTCAATGAAGGAAACCGCGTGGACCGCCAGAGACAACAGGGTTAACCCTTCGTGGCAGCATAGCTGACCTCGGTCCAAGACTGCCCCAGCGGAACCAACATTAGGCGCAGAAGAGAGCCCGGTTTGAGTTTTGATTGGATTGGGTTAAGATTATTTAGACGTTAGGTTGGTTGTTATAGGATTGTTGTAGTTTCTATAGTTAACGTTAGCTTGGTTGTTATATGATTGTAGTAGTTATAAATTCTTATTATGTTGTAGTTTCTAAGTTATTTAATCTGTCTCCTACAGTTATAGTCGGTTCCCCAGCAGTCAAACCCAGAAAGCAGATTCGAAATCTTCGCGGCAGCCGAGCTGACCACGGACCAGGTAAGCCCCCAGCAGAACCGACACCAAGTGAAGGAGATCAGGTAAGCTATCGTTCTATTCTTCTATATTTCTAAGGGGGGCTATACGAGAGGGGGTCGTAGTTTGTAAGTTTTCTCAATGTCCGTGAAAACCAAATTCCGCAGTCAATGAAGGAAACCGCGTGGACCGCCAGAGACAACAGGGTTACCCTTCGTGGCAGCATAGCTGACCTCGGTCCAAGACTGCCCCAGCGGAACCAACACTAGGCGCAGAAGAGAGCCCGGTTTGAGTTTTGATTGGATTGGGTTAAGATTATTTTAAGGTGGATTGGGGTTGGGTCAAAGTATATTCGCTTTAAAGGGGACCTAGTAGTCCGATGGCACTGGCTGGTTAGGTGTATATGATATTCACATAAATCTCCCCACGTCGTCCGCTGACTTCGCAGTTGAATAGAGACTTACGGCAATGCACTGGCCGACGCATATCACTTAGTATTCCCCTCGCCTTTACACTTTGACCCAGGAAATTGAATCTAATATACGGATTTAACCCGTTGCACAGAGTAATACGGAATAAAGGGGAGCAGAAATAGGAAGGGGTGGTGTGAATACGCCAAGAACCCTTCCTCGCTTGGATTAAGCGGTTCTGCATACCTATCCGACACTCCTTTGGAGGGGAGCGTCGGAAGGTAGGAGGGGATAAAGTGGCTAAGTTTTGGTATCTAAGGGACTACAGTTTTAGGTTATAAGAGGTTTTTAAGGTAAGGTAGAAGAGGTAATATTGTGGGTTGGGTTTAGGTAAGTGTTACAATGGTTGAGGTTAGTAAAAAAGATTGGGTTAGAGTTATATTCATTATTTAAGAATCGGGGTAAGGGTTAAGTAGTTAGGGTTAAGTTTGAGGTGCGTAATAGAATGGTTGAGGTTAGTAAAGAGGACTGGGTTAGGGTTAGATTTGTTATTTAGGAATTGGGGTTAGGGTTAAACGGTTAGGGTTAAGTTTTAGGTGCGTAATAGAATGGTTGGGGTTAGGGTTAGGGTTAGGGTTAGGGTTAGGGTTAGGGGTTAGGGTTAGGGTTAGGGTTAGGGTTAGGGTTAGGGTTAGGGTTAGGTAAATGAAACAAGGGGGGGAGACCCCGTTGGATAACGGGGAATCCCTATTGCACGGGCCGTCACTGCCACCCCGGGAAACTGCACCCTCCCTAACGCTCGTTAAGCCCTCCCGGCTCTCTGGAATTTAGTTTGGAAATCCACGATTTCTCTGCTCTCCTTCTCTGGCCTGCGGACCATTCCGGATTGCACTCAATGTTCATGACATTGAATGCTGTCCAGCCATGGACCATAAAATGCTTGACCAACGGAGTCTCTGTTTTCTTCTTGTGGAGGATATTGTATTTGTGCTGTGCGCACCTTGTTGCAATGTTGTTCCTTGTTTCCCCCACATATTGAATGGAACATACCTTGCATTCGACCAAGTATATACAGTTTTTGGATTCATAATTTCCTGTGTTGAGGTTTCTGAATATTTCCCCCGACTTGTGGTTTCTGAACCATTTACGGTGATTAAAATATTCCGCCTGTTTGTGTTTAATTTTTGTTAAAGGAGCGATTTTTGCCCTAATTAACCTATCTTTTATGTTTGGGTTCCTTCTGAATGCTGTAATGATACTGTGGTCCTGTAGGATATCTGTTCCTCGAATTCCAGATTGGAAGTTTCTCCTGATATTCTGCGCCACCTGTACTGTGGATGGTGAGTAAGTGGTAATAAAGGGCAGATTGGTCGTGATGATTATTGGTTTGGTCTCCAGAAATGTCTTGGCACAAGCCCTTAAGAAAGATCTCTGGTACCCTCTGCTGGTCAGTGCATGAAATAGAGTCTGAGAAGCTGTTTTAAAATCACTGATTTGGGTGCAAATCCTATGGAACCTCAACAATTGGGACTTAATGAGTCCTGCAAATGTGTGTTTGGGGTGAAAGCTACTCTTATGGAGTAATGCGTGGGTGTCTGTCGGTTTAAAGAAAACTTTGATGTCAAGTCTATTTGTGAGGTCAAAGTCCGGTCCTTTAAAAGTCGTAGTGTCTAAGAAGTCAACCGAATTGAAGCTCTGAGTGGATTTAATTTTAATCGAGTCCCTGTGGTTATTTAATGTCTTGAGGAATTCCTCAAATTCTGTTTCAGAATGAGTCCAAATTCCCCAGATGTCGTCCAAATAGCGGTAGTAGTGTAGAGGTTTGAGGTCACAGGACTTAAGTGCTGACTCCTCCCAGTCTGCCATGAAGATGTTGGCGTAAGCCGGGGCAAATTTCTTCCCCATGGCTGTCCCTTTGGTCTGTAGGTACCACTCCTCGTTGAATAGAAAGTCGTTCTTCGTTAGGTTAATGTTGAGTAGTTGGAGGAGTTCTTTCTCGGGTCTGTGTTTGTCCGGGTACTTCTGGAATGTTTTCTTAATGGCTTGGAGGCCCTCTGTCAACTCAATGTTTGTATATAGACTATCTATGTCTATAGTGAAGAGGATTGCATCCTTTGGAAGAGTAAGTTTCTTAACCCGTTCAACAAAATAATATGTATCTTTGATGTAACTAGGATGTAGAGTGGAGAGCGGGTTAAGAAAAGAGTCTAAATATTCCGCCGTACAATATGTTTCACTACTACAGTCCGAAACGATAGGGCGACCTGGTGGGATTTTGTGGGGAACGCTCCATTTCTCTGGCTCCTTGTGGATCTTTGGCAGCATGTAGAATATTCTGGCCCTGGGAACAGGGGGTCCAGCTAAGTAAGTCTTCTGTTTAAAATCTATGAATTTTTTGTCATAAAGAGACTGTAGTATTTTTTTGACTTCTGGAATTGTGTCGGGATAGATTGGTTTCTCTAATTTAGTGTAATATTTTTTATCATTGAGCTGTCTGTAGCCCTCCCATAAGTAATTGTTCCTGTCTTGGATCACGACCGAGCTGCCCTTGTCTGCCGGTTTAATGATAATCTGTTTGTTTTTAGAAAGAGCTGTAAGAGCCTCCATTTCTAAATCCTCTAGATTGTTTGCCACCTTGTGCACATAGAATCTGTTTTTGAGGTATCTGTCATTAGCATGAATAATTCCCTTAATTTCCTGTGGCAGATTTGTGAGAGGGGGGGTCCATGTGGACCGTTGAGTGAAAGGTTTAGCCCTTCTGTCGTGTGCCCCTTCATAGTACGCTGCTAGTTTGAGTTTCCTATGATAATTTTGGATATCCAATTTAGTTTGTTCCTTAATATGCTTGTTGGTGCCTAATGATGGAATAAAGTTTAATCCTCTAGCCAGAACTGAGAGTTGCTCCTTAGTGAAGCAGGTATTTTTAGTTAAATTAATCACAGATTTATCCCCCTCCTGTGGTGGCAGGTTTATGGGGACATTCAATTTAAAATACAACACCAGTGGTCCAGAATCACCTTCGCCGTCTCCGGGGTCCAGTGGATGTTGTCTGGGTTCGTGTGGAACTGCGAGACTGGCAGCATCGGGATGTGGTCCTCGAGGGTGGCGATGTAGATGTTGAGTTGGTCCAGACGCTTCCTTTCTTTTACCGGCAGGCCAGGGTCATAATTGACTTGTGGGATGTAAATCCGGGTGCAGGGGAATTGTCTCCGTGCCATTCTCATCATTCCCTGAAGCTGTTTGATGGCCGTCTGTTCCGTCTTCTGTACTCTGTTACAGATCCCGAAGGACAGGATCATGATGTCGACCTCCACCTCCGATGAGATGGACTCCAGAATAGCCTCTCCGTTCCTGAAAGTGGCCCCTGGGAATGAGTCTATTTGTAGATCAGCAATGTCATATGCCGGGAATCTGCTTAAATTTGAGTCTCCTATGATAACCAATCTCTTTCTAATGTTCATAGTCCAGTCTTTTATCTTGTTGTTTGAAGAGAGGTGCTGTGTGGTTTGATGAGGTCTTGTTGCTGTTGGTGTTGAGAGTCCACCTGTGGGTGATGAAGATGGGGGTGAGGCCAGGCGGGTCTGGACTGCCGACTGAATTTTCCTCACTGTTACCGGTGTAAAGATGGAGTTGCTTGTCGGTTCCCCCTCAAAAAGTCTGTCTAGCTCTGTGTTCGTGGATTCATCCGAAGAGTCCCCGACCGGCAGCTCCTTTTGGCTGCAAGGTGCGGAGTGAGAGCGTGGCTTGGTCCGAATTTTCGGAGACAAGGAGAAGGAGGGGCCCTTTACAAGTGGGCGTGGCAATATTTGTCTTGGTCTCTGTGCGAGAGGGAGAAGTTGTTCTGGTGTGGATGTGATCTCCAACCTGTCAGGCGTGGCGCCGCTGTCTTGAGATGATGAGGATTCTTCCTCTGGGTTGCAGGTCTGTAGTGGGCGGTCCTTCTGTGCCACCGCGGCTTGTGTGGGGGGCACAGTGTTTTCCCGGACTTGTGTGTTTGTTGCATGAGCAGGTGCCTCCTCCCGTTCTCCTTGTCTGACTGCTGCAGTCCCTCTGGCTCGAGGAGGTGGAGGTGCAGGCTGCTCATTCTGTGAGGGAAGAGGCCACTCAGGGAGGGTCTCATCGAGAGGAGGGGGCGATCCCCTCTCTGCTGCTGAGGATGGAGGCTCCGATGATGAGCTGTTCTCCCTGTTGTGCATCTCTATTGCCTCTGTGATGACTGTCTCTGCTTCACGTATTGTCTTATTAGTCAGTCTCTTTCCAAAATTCCGTTTGGCCCATTTTGAAGCGATCTCGAAGGGCTCCCGCCATTCTTTGGTCGTGAGTGTGTTAAAGTCCTCCATTTGAGCCTTTGAAGTTTCCTCGTAGTGTTCCCTGAGAATGGTCAGAGTATTGTCGGCCCATTCTTCAGCGTTGTCTTCAATGCGTTTTTTAATCCGTGCATTAGGCAGCGCAGGTTTAATTAAATTGGCTAAATGCCTCATAGTTTTCCTAATTGTGAAGGGAGGATCTCTTCCCGTTATATTAATATAGTGGTGGACCGTCTTTATTACCTTGTGCAAGATGTGACATTTTCTTGCGAAATCTGGGTCGTTTGATTTCTGCCTGTCCTGTTGCGGCTCGTCGCGGCTGGAGGAGCCGTGGTGCTGCGTCGCTTCCCCTCTGCTGTCGCTGGAGCGGTCTCCTCCGTGTCGGTCTTTGCCGTTTCTTTTCTTTTTCTGTTGTTCCCCTGTCGGTTCCCGGTGGGTATCGGTGCCATCCGAGCGTGAAGCTCCTTCGTGACGCCTGTTCCCACTGTAGCTCCGACGCGGAGAAACATTATCAAAGTCTTTGTCGCGTTGGCTTCTGCCGCTCGCGGCAGGGGCGCGCGCTCCGCGGGAGCGAAAAGGTAAGTTATCCTGCTCGTTATCATTGTCCGTGTCTCTTCGGCGTCTGCCGTGTGTGGAAGGGGCTCGTGTCTCCCGCGAGCGATCAGGTGAGTAGCGGTGAGACCTGTCAAACTTTCTTTCTTCTTCGCGTCGGCGGTCGCCGCTCGCGGCCGGGACGTGCGTTCTACGGGAGCGTTCCGGTATACTCCGGTGCCAATTATTATTGTCTGTGTCCCGACGACCTCCGCCGTATGTGGCTGGGGCCCGTGCCTCCCGGAAGCGTACCGGTGAGTGATGATACGAATAATAAAAGTCTCTGTCGGGTCGGCGTTCGCCACTAGCGGCTTGGGCGCGCGCTCCGCGGGACCGCACAGGCGAGTCTCGACGCGGCTCATAAGTGTCATTTCTGCGGTCGGAAAAGTGTCTATTGGGTCTTCTTACCGGGCTCCGCTGATATTTGCGGTGATCCTGCTGATGGTTGGAATGGTCCAGATGTGCGCGAGGTTCTTCTCGGCGTTTGGTCGAATTATTTCTCCCTTTTTCCTCCGTTGGAAGATTCCTCCCGGACGCCGTTGCGCGCGTCCGGTCATGGCTGCGGCTGCGCTCCCTGCGCCCCCATGGGGAGGATGGTCTTTTTTGTGAGTCCTGTTGGTCGAGTCTTATCCCGGTCCTGGTCACTGAAGCATACGATCTTTGGGCTGGGCGTGAAGAGCTGCGATGTGTGGCCCGGGGGATGTCGCGTCGCGCTGCGTTCCGCTCGTCATGTCTGCTGTGCGCGCGACCGGCATTTCTTCCATCGGTCCGCTCATCGCGCACCCGGTGGCCCGAGGATGTCCTACCTCTGTGAGAGGATGCAGTCCTCTTGCGGGGGTCCGGGCTATGACGGCGGGGTCTACGGCCTCTGCTGTACTCCACCGTGGTCCAGTTCTCGTGTCGTTCATGGTTGCGGGATGTCATGCTAAAGGCTAATGAGGCGCACCTGGTGCGTGACCGTGAAAAAAGTTCTCCGAAGCTTAGTTTTACCTTTTATTCAGGTCTGTTGCTTAAACAAGCATAAAACAATAAAACAACAAAATAATGACGACGTTTCGGTTTGCATAAACCTTCATCAGGTCAGAAAATAAAATAAAATACAATGGCTCTGTACTAATCTAATTAGTTACAGGTTGTGGAGAAGTGCTGGACAAAGCGTGCTCCTAGCATGCTCTGAGAAAGCGGAAGAAGGCAGGTGGACTTCCGTTCTGTGAGAGGTCAAAGGTCCCAGCATGTACCTCTAAACATGTGACCCACCAGCATCCCTCAATTCCGAATACACATTCAACAGGTATTTACAATGTATAGATTAACATGTACATGAATGCATGATATAACATATTGCCGTGAAATAAAGACCACATTGGATTGGACCATTGTAATGCACGCTTCTGTACAATTGTCACAATCCTTTAATGCATGAACTTAAATCTGTCTTGTACCAGGTAAGTATTCAATAAACATTGTGTATACAGAAAATCATATTCAACAAGAGGGGGGTCTTTTTTTATTATTGGTTGGAGTCCAGACCTACACCCCACTTGGTTGTGGTAAGTGGAAAGCTACTGGGCTAGGTGATCATAAATCATCACGGTTGTGATTAGGGCCGAAAATTGAATAAAGTTTTAATTAGTGCTTCACAAAGGTTGTGTTTAGGGCCGAAAATTGAATAAGTTTTCATTAGTGCTTCACAAAGGTTGTGTTTAGGGCCGAAAATGAGTATGTTTTAATTAGTGCTTCACAAAGGTTGTGTTTAGGGCTGAAAATTGAATAAGTTTTAATTAGCGCTTCACCAAGGTTGTGTTTAGGGCCGAAAGGTGAAAATAGTTTTTTAGTATTTCACCCGGTTGGGGTTAGGGCCGTGGAATTTAGGGAATATCATCCTCTGTGGTTGAGTTTAGGTTTGTATCAAGATACCCATCTAGTGATAAGGGAAGAGAGCCAAGAGGGTCCCATCCGAGCGCAGGAGGAGCACCGCCGAGGAGGACTGGAGGCACTGGCTGGTTAGGTAAATGAAACAAGGGGGGGAGACCCCGTTGGATAACGGGGAATCCCTATTGCACGGGCCGTCACTGCCACCCCGGGAAACTGCACCCTCCCTAACGCTCGTTAAGCCCTCCCGGCTCTCTGGAATTTAGTTTGGAAATCCACGATTTCTCTGCTCTCCTTCTCTGGCCTGCGGACCATTCCGGATTGCACTCAATGTTCATGACATTGAATGCTGTCCAGCCATGGACCATAAAATGCTTGACCAACGGAGTCTCTGTTTTCTTCTTGTGGAGGATATTGTATTTGTGCTGTGCGCACCTTGTTGCAATGTTGTTCCTTGTTTCCCCCACATATTGAATGGAACATACCTTGCATTCGACCAAGTATATACAGTTTTTGGATTCATAATTTCCTGTGTTGAGGTTTCTGAATATTTCCCCCGACTTGTGGTTTCTGAACCATTTACGGTGATTAAAATATTCCGCCTGTTTGTGTTTACTTTTTGTTAAAGGAGCGATTTTTGCCCTAATTAACCTATCTTTTATGTTTGGGTTCCTTCTGAATGCTGTAATGATACTGTGGTCCTGTAGGATATCTGTTCCTCGAATTCCAGATTGGAAGTTTCTCCTGATATTAGGGTTAGGGTTAGGGTTAGGGTTAGGGTTAGGTAAATGAAACAAGGGGGGGAGACCCCGTTGGATAACGGGGAATCCCTATTGCACGGGCCGTCACTGCCACCCCGGGAAACTGCACCCTCCCTAACGCTCGTTAAGCCCTCCCGGCTCTCTGGAATTTAGTTTGGAAATCCACGATTTCTCTGCTCTCCTTCTCTGGCCTGCGGACCATTCCGGATTGCACTCAATGTTCATGACATTGAATGCTGTCCAGCCATGGACCATAAAATGCTTGACCAACGGAGTCTCTGTTTTTTTCTTGTGGAGGATATTGTATTTGTGCTGTGCGCACCTTGTTGCAATGTTGTTCCTTGTTTCCCCCACATATTGAATGGAACATACCTTGCATTCGACCAAGTATATACAGTTTTTGGATTCATAATTTCCTGTGTTGAGGTTTCTGAATATTTCCCCCGACTTGTGGTTTCTGAACCATTTACGGTGATTAAAATATTCCGCCTGTTTGTGTTTACTTTTTGTTAAAGGAGCGATTTTTGCCCTAATTAACCTATCTTTTATGTTTGGGTTCCTTCTGAATGCTGTAATGATACTGTGGTCCTGTAGGATATCTGTTCCTCGAATTCCAGATTGGAAGTTTCTCCTGATATTCTGCGCCACCTGTACTGTGGATGGTGAGTAAGTGGTAATAAAGGGCAGATTGGTCGTGATGATTATTGGTTTGGTCTCCAGAAATGTCTTGGCACAAGCCCTTAAGAAAGATCTCTGGTACCCTCTGCTGGTCAGTGCATGAAATAGAGTCTGAGAAGCTGTTTTAAAATCACTGATTTGGGTGCAAATCCTATGGAACCTCAACAATTGGGACTTAATGAGTCCTGCAAATGTGTGTTTGGGGTGAAAGCTACTCTTATGGAGTAATGCGTGGGTGTCTGTCGGTTTAAAGAAAACTTTGATGTCAAGTCTATTTGTGAGGTCAAAGTCCGGTCCTTTAAAAGTCGTAGTGTCTAAGAAGTCAACCGAATTGAAGCTCTGAGTGGATTTAATTTTAATCGAGTCCCTGTGGTTATTTAATGTCTTGAGGAATTCCTCAAACTCTGTTTCAGAATGAGTCCAAATTCCCCAGATGTCGTCCAAATAGCGGTAGTAGTGTAGAGGTTTGAGGTCACAGGACTTAAGTGCTGACTCCTCCCAGTCTGCCATGAAGATGTTGGCGTAAGCCGGGGCAAATTTCTTCCCCATGGCTGTCCCTTTGGTCTGTAGGTACCACTCCTCGTTGAATAGAAAGTCGTTCTTCGTTAGGTTAATGTTGAGTAGTTGGAGGAGTTCTTTCTCGGGTCTGTGTTTGTCCGGGTACTTCTGGAATGTTTTCTTAATGGCTTGGAGGCCCTCTGTCAACTCAATGTTTGTATATAGACTATCTATGTCTATAGTGAAGAGGATTGCATCCTTTGGAAGAGTAAGTTTCTTAACCCGTTCAACAAAATAATATGTATCTTTGATGTAACTAGGATGTAGAGTGGAGAGCGGGTTAAGAAAAGAGTCTAAATATTCCGCCGTACAATATGTTTCACTACTACAGTCCGAAACGATAGGGCGACCTGGTGGGATTTTGTGGGGAACGCTCCATTTCTCTGGCTCCTTGTGGATCTTTGGCAGCATGTAGAATATTCTGGCCCTGGGAACAGGGGGTCCAGCTAAGTAAGTCTTCTGTTTAAAATCTATGAATTTTTTGTCATAAAGAGACTGTAGTATTTTTTTGACTTCTGGAATTGTGTCGGGATAGATTGGTTTCTCTAATTTAGTGTAATATTTTTTATCATTGAGCTGTCTGTAGCCCTCCCATAAGTAATTGTTCCTGTCTTGGATCACGACCGAGCTGCCCTTGTCTGCCGGTTTAATGATAATCTGTTTGTTTTTAGAAAGAGCTGTAAGAGCCTCCATTTCTAAATCCTCTAGATTGTTTGCCACCTTGTGCACATAGAATCTGTTTTTGAGGTATCTGTCATTAGCATGAATAATTCCCTTAATTTCCTGTGGCAGATTTGTGAGAGGGGGGGTCCATGTGGACCGTTGAGTGAAAGGTTTAGCCCTTCTGTCGTGTGCCCCTTCATAGTACGCTGCTAGTTTGAGTTTCCTATGATAATTTTGGATATCCAATTTAGTTTGTTCCTTAATATGCTTGTTGGTGCCTAATGATGGAATAAAGTTTAATCCTCTAGCCAGAACTGAGAGTTGCTCCTTAGTGAAGCAGGTATTTTTAGTTAAATTAATCACAGATTTATCCCCCTCCTGTGGTGGCAGGTTTATGGGGACATTCAATTTAAAATACAACACCAGTGGTCCAGAAT